>NC_048571.1:15640846-15688346 GCF_013265735.2 Oncorhynchus mykiss
GTTTGGTTTTCTCCCTGACCACAATGGCTGCCATTTTCACTCTATTCTGGAACTTTGAGGGTTGATGACATATTAAATGACTAGAAGGGTTATCTATGCTCACGACATGCAACAGTCCACAAATCACAGTCACAAAGCTGAACCTTACATTTCCACACTGTACTCATTCACTGCGTTCATGGCGTCAGAGTTGGCGTGGGCGTCATAGACCACAGCTGTTGAACTACTGGCCTGATCACAGGCAGATGAACACTTCAACAGTCCCCCCAGTCCCCCCAGCTCTACCAACAGTAATAGTCTTGTGCTCTGCTGTTGTCTAAGAGTGTGCTGATGAAGGTCAGGTGAATGGAGTGGTCTCCTGGAGTGACTTTAGCTGCTGCTCTGAGTGTATGGAGACAGACAGACAGACAGACAGGCAGACAGACAGGCAGACAGACAGACAGACAGCTGCCTGCAACACGTGTACTAGGGGGGTTACAGGAGGGTGCGTCAGCGTAACGCGACGTCACGGAAACACTGTTGATGCTGCCCCCTTCAGGCCTCAGTCTACAACCCAGGTTCTACACACACACACACACACACACACACACACACACACACATTTAGACATCTAACCACTTCCTCTGAAAATACATTGGAAATAGGCAAGGGTGTGTGTGTCTGTGTGTGACTACTGTTCACCACCCTTCCCCTATGTCCTGTGGTTGCTAGGTGATTCAGCGGATATTCTATGTGGTCAACCGCTCGTGGACAGGTCGCATCACCATGACGGAACTACGCAGGAGCAACTTCCTGCAGGTACATGCGTCACTTCCTGTTCCAGCTTTAAAGGATAAATATAGAAATATCCTAGTTTAGGATCAAACGTTTAACTATTCATTGCTCTCTTCTCTTTCTCTCTTTCTCTCTCGCTGTCTCTCTCTCGCTCTCCTCTCTCGCTGTCTCTCTGTCTCTGTCTCTCTCTGTCTCTCTCTTCTCTTTCTCTTTCTCGCTCTCTTCTCTCTCTGTCTCTCTCTTCTCTTTCTCTTTCTCGCTCTCTTCTCTCGCTGTCTCTCTCTCGCTCTCCTCTCTCGCTGTCTCTCTGTCTCTGTCTCTCTCTGTCTCTCTCTTCTCTTTCTCTTTCTCGCTCTCTTCTCTCTCTGTCTCTCTCTTCTCTTTCTCTTTCTCGCTCTCTTCTCTCGCTGTCTCTTTCTCGCTCTCTTCTCTCTCTGTCTCTCTCTTCTCTTTCTCTTTCTCGCTCTCTTCTCTCGCTGTCTCTCTCTCGCTCTCCTCTCTCGCTGTCTCTCTGTCTCTGTCTCTCTCTCTCTCTCTCTCTCTCTCTCTCTCTCTCTCTCTCTCTCTCTCTGTCTCTGTCTCTGTCTCTGTCTCTCTCTGTCTCTCTCTTCTCTTTCTCGCTCTCTTCTCTCTCTGTCTCTCTCTCTCTCTCTCTCTCTCTCTCTCTCTCTCTCTCTCTCTGTCTCTCTCTCTCTCTCTCAGACCCTGGCCCTGTTGGAAGAGGAGGATGATATCAACCAGATAACAGATTATTTCTCTTATGAGCATTTCTATGTGATCTACTGTAAGTTCTGGGAGTTGGACACAGACCACGACCTTTACATTGACCCTAAGGACCTGGCTCGTTACAACGACCACGGTGAGTCTGTCTGAATGACTGTGTTCAATCTTCAAGCTTTGGAAAAGCATTTTGGTATTAGTCATTTATTAATCTCTCTCTCTCGTTCTCTCTCTCCATGCCCCCCCATCTCTCTCTCTTTGTCTCTCTCCATGCCCCCCCATCTCTCTCTCTTTCTCTCTCTCCATGCCCCCCCATCTCTCTCTCGTTCTCTCTCTCCATGCCCCCCCATCTCTCTCGCTTTCTCTCTCTCCATGCCCCCCCATCTCTCTCTCGTTCTCTCTCTCCATGCCCCCCCATCTCTCTCGCTTTCTCTCTCTCCATGCCCCCCCATCTCTCTCTCGTTCTCTCTCTCCATGCCCCCCCATCTCTCTCTCGTTCTCTCTCTCCATGCCCCCATCTCTCTCTTTCTCTCTCTCCATGCCCCCCCATCTCTCTCTTTCTCTCTCTCCATGCCCCTCCATCTCTCTCTCTTTCTCTCTCTCCATGCCCCTCCATCTCTCTCGTTCTCTCTCTCCATGCCTCCCCATCTCTCTCTTTCTCTCTCTCCATGCCCCTCCATCTCTCTCTTTCTCTCTCTCCATGCCCCCCATCTCTCTCTTTCTCTCTCTCCATGCCCCTCCATCTCTCTCCCTTTCTCTCTCTCCATGCCCCTCCATCTCTCTCGTTCTCTCTCTCCATGCCCCTCCATCTCTCTCTCTTTCTCTCTCTCCATGCCCCTCCATCTCTCTCTCGTTCTCTCTCTCCATGCCCCTCCATCTCTCTCTTTCTCTCTCTCCATGCCCCCCCATCTCTTTCTCTCTCTCTTCTCCTCTGACAGCATCATCAAGCAGAATCATTGAGAGGTTGTTCTCAGGAGCCGTTACACGGTAAGAACACACACACACACACACACACACACACACACACACACTTAACAATATCCGGTAAAAGCAAAATGGTTGAATGTAAGGTTATTTCCTCCTGTCCTCTCAGGGGTAGCTCAGTGCAGAGAGAAGGGAGGATGAGTTATGCAGAGTTCAGCTGGTTCCTCATCTCAGAGGAAGACAAGAAAAACCCTACCAGGTAGCACAGCAGAGTGTGTGTGTGAGCAGGAGAGAGTGTGTGAATGCAACGTGCGTGCATTCGTGTGTGCACAGATGTGCATTTGTGTGTGTGATCTAACCTTCCTCTCTCTCTGTCTGTCTCTCTATCTCTCTGTCCCTCTCTCTCTCTCTCTCTCTCTGTCTGTCTCTCTGTTTCTCTCTCTGTCTGTCTCTCTGTTTCTCTACCCCCCCAGTATAGAGTACTGGTTCAGGTGTATGGACACAGATGGGGACGGTGTGTTGTCTATGTTTGAGTTGGAGTACTTCTATGAGGAGCAGTGTAGTAGGATGGAGGGGATGGGAATTGAACCCCTACCCTTCACAGACCTGCTCTGTCAGATGCTAGACCTTGTCAAACCTGAAAGCCAAGGTGTGTGTGTATCTTCTTTCTATTCCAATTTATCCTCTCTTTATACATTATACTCTACTGTGTGCAGTACAGTAGTAGATACACATCATATTGTGTGTGTGTATGTGTGTGTGTGTGTGTGTGTGTGTGTGTTTAGGTAAGATAACCCTGTCTGATCTGAAGAGGTGTAGGATGGCTCATATATTCTTCGACACGTTCTTCAACCTGGAGAAATACCTGGACCACGAGCAGAGAGACCCCTTCGCTTTGCAGAAGGTAGGACCATGTGTGTGTGTTGTAGGACAGTGAGGGTGTGTGTGTACTAACGTGTGTGTGTGTGTGTGTGTGTGTGTGTGTGTGTGTGTTGTAGGACAGTGAGTGTGTGTGTGTGTGTGTGTGTGTGTGTGTGTGTGTGTGTGTGTTGTAGGATAGTGAGGGTGTGTGTGTACTAACATTTGTCTGTGTGTGTGTTGTAGGACATAGACAGTGAGGGTGTGTGTGTACTAACGTTTGTGTGTGTGAATGTGTTGTAGGACAGTGAGGGTGTGTGTACTAACGTTTGTGTGTGTGTGTGTGTGTATATGTTGTAGAACATAGACAGTGAGGGTGTGTGTGTATGTGTTGTAGGACATAGACAGTGAGGGTGTGTGTGTGTGTATGTGTTGTAGAACATAGACAGTGAGGGTGTGTGTGTGTGTGTATGTGTTGTAGAACATAGACAGTGAGGGTGTGTGTGTACTAACTTGTGTGTGTTTTGTAGGACATAGACAATGAGTGTCCAGAGCCTTCAGACTGGGATAAATACGCTTCAGAGGAATATGAGATCCTGGTGGCAGAAGAGACAGCTAATGAACAGCTGCAGGAGGGGTAAGACAGACACACACAAACACACACACACACACACACACACACACACTCTCTCATACTGTGTTGCCTCCCCAGGACATTTGATGATGACTATGAGGAGGCGGAGCTTCCTGTTCAAGGAGAGATGGTTGGGAATAAGATGGATAAGCTGCTCATATCAGATCTGTCAGCATGAAATTCCCAAAGCCTGGAATACCGCTCCCTTCTCCTTGGATATACAGGAGACGGGGAGAGAGGAAGAGGGATGGACGGGGAGAAATGAAGAACAAGCTAAAGCAATGGAGGACTCCAAACTCTCTCAGCTTCTCCTTTCATACACAGACAGGGACAGAAGAGATGGTGAGAAGACAGAGAGGATGGACAGAACGAGAGAGAGGATGGACAGAACGAGAAAGAGGATGGACAGAACGAGAGAGAGGATGGACAGAACGAGAGAGAGGATGGACAGAACGAGAGAGAGGATAGACAGAACGAGAGAGCACTCTGGCAGCTGTCCTCTCAGCCCTCTGTAGGAGAGAACGTGTTTTCCACTCTTTTATCTTCATTGGAGATTGTGTGTGTGTTGTGTATGCATGTGTGTGTGTGTGTATGTGTGTGTGTTTGTGTCATCCCAAAGACTGTGTTTGGTGCAATAATGTGTCTTAACATGTTTATTATGTAGAAGTAAGAAAGCACAAATCCTGATGTGGAGATACTTCCTGTATTATATTTATAATTACTGCCATATGGAGATTTTTCACTGACAATCAACTACTAGACAATCAGCTAATCAATCAAGTTGTTTTCAAATGTGTCAATTAACACACACACACACACACACACAGTACATACACACAGCTCTGTGCAAAACACCGCCATCTTGTGGTCACTAGTTATACTGCGGGCTGCTCTTAGAGCCGCGTGACGTTTGGAAAAGGGAGCTGTTGGAACACGGCTGTCAGCGTTCTCCGTTTATAAACCTCATTTTCAGTGTTCCATTTCAGAATGTTACTGTTAAGTAGTTTGATAAGGCGGGCCATTGTGTGTCAAATGTTTAATTCAGTTTGAGATAAAAATGCATGTACTGTATATTCCGTCCGTATACTTTTCAAAGAGTTCTCTCATAGCAGAGGCTGCGTCACAAATGGCAGTCTATTCCTCATGTAGTGCACTATAACTTCTAGGGAGTAGAGTGCTATTCTAGATTTGACCAGAATCAACCACAGTGTACATAGACTGAGCTGTAACAAACTAACTATGAACTAACTATCTCTCTGGTAGAGATGTTACTGTATAAACCAAAATGGACAGGAATGGAATCTGCCAAAATGGGCAGAAGTGACACACACACACACTTGCTAGCCACAAGGCGCGCTGTCGACACGTGGAACAGAGCTGTAAAGCTAACAGGCGTTTTCATGTGTCACCAAAGGGGATGTTCAAGTAGCATGACGTTAAAGATGAAAACAGTGGGCCTATCTAACTGCCATCCTGTCATTATCCTCTTCAGCGTCATGTATTCTTTAGTTTGTCACTGCTGGTGGTGTTTTAAAGCTGTGTTCATGTGTGTGTGTGTGTGTGTGTGTATTTGTGCGTGTGTTTGTGTGTGTGTGTGTGTTTCTTTAATAGCAACAATCTGTCCCTATATAACCATTGTAAATGTGTATTTAACTCTACATAGTGTTGCCATTGTGTACAGATGATGTATCTGATGCTTTGTGTTGCTGTGTGGCTCGAAGGGGTTCAGTTATGTGGCGTGTGACCCAAATGCACAAGGATGATTGGTCGGAGGTCATAGAGGGACACGCCCACCAGACAATTGACTGTCAATCAGTTTGTCAATCACCTATCAATCAGTTTGATAATCTGATTGGGTAATAAGGAGCATCTTGCTGTGACTGGATTGGACACACTGGTAGCTCCTCCCTTTAGAGAGACTCATGCTGCTGTAGAGACACACACACACACGTTTATGAGACACTGCTGTGTCTGACGCTATGCAAACAATCTGCTTTTTTGCTGACTGCCCTGGGAACACACACACATCTGCTCTGTACTAGGTGCAGGGGGCAGGGTGAGAAGCCATGGTGGAACTGCCTCCGACCGGAGACACTTCTGCCGCAATGAGGACTTTTACTTTGAAATGTATGTCTGTTTTAAACAACTTTTACTTCGATGTTTTCCCCCTTTCATCTGATGTTTTACTTCCAGGTTGATGAGGCTTCAGTAGATGTTCTTGTGTTCGCATGGCTTCCTTCTTTCTATCTTTCCTTTGTTTTCTTTTAAAAGTGAATCCAAATAAAGGCGATTTAAGGTTGGAGAGAGAAAATGAATGGCGGATACAACACAATAGTGCATCGAACAAAGATTTTCATGTTTTGTTTTTTGGTGCAATTTTTTATATATAGATTTGACTAAACAGTGTGTTCTAAATAGTATGTAGTATGCTTAGTTATAGTACATAGTTAATACGATGGCCTCTTTAGTCTCAGAATGTCCCTCTCCTGTGGCTCACCCCTGTGGCTCACAGTAGTAACTACACAGTAATGTTATGTTTCTCCTCTCCCACGTGTCTGTGCATGTGTGTGTGTTGAATGATGATTGTCTTGAAATTCACAGATCCCCAGATGAAACCAATAGCCAATGAGATCCCAGCCTTGACTTTAAAGCCCCTCCCCCTTAGACACACACATTTCAGACCACCGGCCAACACCCAGTCCGCAGTGATGTCATCAACCATGATGTCATAATAGGGTTCCATTCTCCCTTTGATGAACACACACACACACACACACACATACACAGCCAAATAGATGCTTTGGAACCGACTCCATTGTGACATCAACATTTACCCAAATGAAGGTAGAGAGATGGAGAGAGAGATGGAGAGATGGAGAGAGGGAGATGGAGAGAAAGAGAGAGGGTGATGGAGAGATGGAGAGAGGGAGATGGAGAGAGAGGGAGATGGACAGAGAGAGGGAGATGGAGAGAGAGGGAGATGGAGAGAGAGGGAGATGGAGAGAGAGAGGGAGATGGAGAGAGAGAGGGAGATGGAGAGATGGAGAGACAGAGAGAGGGAGATGGAGAGAAAGAGAGAGGGTGATGGAGAGATGGAGAGAGGGAGATGGAGAGAGAGGGAGATGGAGAGAGAGAGAGAGATGGAGAGAGGGAGATGGGGAGAAAGAGAGATGGAGAGAGAGATGGAGAGAAAGAGAGAGAGAGAGGGAGATGGAGAGAAAGAGAGAGGGAGATGGAGAGAGGGAGAGGGAGATGGAGATGGAGAGAAAGAGAGAGGGAGATGGAGAGAAAGAGAGAGGGAGATGGAGAGAAAGAGAGAGGGAGATGGAGAGAAAGAGAGAGGGAGATGGAGAGAAAGTGAGATGAGATGAGATAAGCCTGCTTGGCAATTCAGGGAAACAACTGTGAAACAAATGCCTCTTCTCAAATATGGACCTGACACACTCACACACACACACACACACTCACACACACACACACACACACCGGCGATTTCCCATTATCTAATATGTGGGGGCGGCATGACGACATGAGGTTAGAACTCTGGGCAGGAACTCATGGAATGAAGAGCAATGTGGCCAGGACAGATCTAGACATACTAGAACATATTGAATGTGTGTCTGTAATGCCCTTCTATGTACTAGTGCACTGCTTTAGGCCAATCCTATATGGATTAGTGTGCCACTCCAGATTTAGTGCAAGAAACACAATCTGAATGTGGACATACAGACCACTCTCAGATCGATCCCAAAAGACACCCAGTTCAGTTCACTATTTCAGCCTCTGATTCACTACAAGTGGTCCCATTCATAAGCAGATGTCCCACTCACATGCAAACATACATACCCATGCATCCGCACACGTACACACACGGATACACAAGTACGCACACGTACACACTAGAAATAGTTCAGGCATAAGGGTGTGATATCCTGACCAGCTGCTCTGACAGAGAGAAAGAAAGAGAGAGAGGGCTTGTCTGTTCTTGTCAGGGTACGGATGACTCCTTTGAAATCCCACAGTTCCAGCGCCAGATCGATAGGAGGGGGTATCTCTGCACACACAGCTCTTAATATGTCTTCTACGATGTCATATGTCAATGCTTTCCACCCATCAAAGAGTTACAGGGACAGGGGGTACATGATTAGAGTGAGAGAGGGGGGGTGAGGGAGGGAGAGGGAGAGTGGCAAACAAACATGCAAACACCCCCCAAGATAAACCCGAATTCAGTCTGCACTGCAACCGGCGGAGTGTGAGAGGAATGCGACAATATTTATTCAATGCAAGCAGTGACCTTTGTTCAATGTCAACGTGTCTATGTCATTTTATCTACCCCAAATAGTCGAAATAGTATGAATGGCATTTTGATCGTCAGAAATCTTCAAACTGCCTGAGGGTGAGCACCAGGTATGTAGGTTTACAGAGTTTAAATAGGCTACTAGAGATAAATGAACAGGATTTATCTCTCAGACATTTTTATTTTCACTAATGACTTGCATTGGAATGTTTTCAAACATAAATTGCCAAGACTGATTCTGCAGCTCACGTTCAAAGCTGTGATGTATAATGTTCTTCTGTTGAGTTATGGCACAGGGATACAAACAATATAGGTTTATTGTTATGTCTATTTGAGACCATGCACAATGAAAACATAAACTCAGAGGCTGAATCTGATGCATTGTACCAGAAAACAAACAGGTCATTTCGGTCCCCATGCAGTTCCTGGGCAGGTGTACAATAACACATTCATCATCCGTACAATAGATGAGTCATGTGCAGTACAACAGACGTTCTATGTAATACAAAGGTTTCATATCCTCTTTATTTCTAAACCCTGGCCAACCCTCCTGCAGGATTACCCACATTGGGCCTGTTACATAATCATTTAACTGGAGACCGCTGCAGGCTTTTGCTCCTGCCCTGCATTCAGACGAGCCCCACATGCCAACAGGTATGCTCCTACAAAGCCCATCTCACCTCTGCCACCAATTTGACAGGTTGATTTCTAGAGAGAGATTGAGCTGAATGGGGATCAGGTGGTGCAGAGGCCAGAGCACTACTCCCTGCAACACTAAATCCCAGGCCTTGGCTGGGGGCAGAAGTAAGTCTAGCTCTAGGCCTTGATTCAACAATGATTGAAATGAAAAAGTAATTTCCGATTGAGCCGATATATGCAGCGTTTTACCATGAATGCAGTATCTGAACATTGCCTTTACATTTCAATCGCGCTAAACAGTGGATCTGCAGCATCACGGGTTGAATCTAGGGCCTACTCTCAGAAACACACAGCCCCGTGCTACAGTAGAAGTGGGTATGCGTGGTATAGAAGGTATTACGGTAGAAATGGGCGGGCTTTAGCCTCCATGTGCCGCCGCAGGGTTTTGATTGACAGCTTGGATTGTCCCAGAGAGCGCGCTGCGCGGGCAGAGTCTAGGCAGGGGGATCCAACAACCAGCCCTGGAGAAAAAATAACACACAGCAGCGATCGTCTGTTTCAAGATTATTTTATTGCAGTGAGGTGAGTTCTATTCTACACTTTTATGTTGTTCTGTTGCATGTTAAAACGATTTATTAGAATAGGACATCGTCTTAAACTGGGAGTTAAGAAGTTTATGGAGCTGTGACGCCGGTAGACTGTCTCCGTGAGCTGGCGAGAGGAGAGGAAAAGGGAAAACTTGCTGAGGGGGGGAATCGAAACTTTTAGGGATTTTTTAAACTTTTTGTCCGAAACTGCGTGGAGAGTAAAAAAAAAAAACGTTGCCATTAAAGTTTTGGTTTTTATACCGCAGTTATTTGGGAATGTGATGTTGTTTGGAGGATTTTGTTTGCGTTGTGGGCCATTTCTGCTTTTTTGCGATTTTTTTTCCCGTCTTCGCAGAGACTGACGTTGAAGGAGTGAGTGCGCAACAGGCTAAAACGCTCTTTATCTAAACTTGTCTCTCTTTTTCTCCACTGTTCTTTACATAACAATCTACAGGCCCAGCTGTCTCTGTTTAAAAACACTGTTTTAATTTATCAAAGTGAAGTATGTCTGTTTTACTTCAATAATTTGTTTTACTTGGATTGCAAGATGCTGATGTGACGATTTGGCAGGGGTTATGAAATAGTGTGAACGGAGGAACACAATGTAGCTCTTTATTGCATGAATGATTTTACCGATGGTGAATTGTTATTGCATACGATCACAACGCACTTTTCCTAGACTGTGTAGTTTGTAGCGGATTGAAGAGAGGATACTGTGTCCGAAGAGGAGAGAGGTCTCTCAACTCCAGCATAGCCTGGCATTCCAGTAAGCCTGCCTGTCTGTTCTCTCTCTCCTTCTCTCTCTCTCTCTGCCCCCCCCTCTCTCTCTCTCTGCAGACGTGGAAGTCCAATACAGTTACTTCATGCGCTTAATGATTTTGTTCCCGAACGACAGGCCTATTGTTGTCAGACTTTTTGAAATCGATGCATCACTTTATTATTTAGCCGATGAGTTGATACCCTTAGTTGAAAGGAAACTTAGTTTTAAGTAGGCTACAAGCTAACTTCATTTTAGGCTATTATGGGATATGCTTGTCATTATCCCTGGGGTGTTGTGTCACCGTTACATAGCCGGTATAACGTTGTTAAGTCGTTCTGATAATACTGCTATTTCGTCGAGTTGCGAACGCTGGATCTAGAGGGTAAATTGAAGAAAAATAGCATGAGTAACAAACACACACAGAAAATGAGAAATCCGATCCCAAATAGATGACGTCAGATGACATTCCTTTGCTGTAAGGCTGATGTGGCCTTCTGTGTGCTGTGAGTGTGCTTTTATCCTGGATTAAGGACGTCTCAGACTCTTTCTCGGGAAAAATCCGTGTCTGTGATTTGCAGTGAATCTGATTTCTACACTTCTAGATTAAGTTCTGAGAAGTTTTACATCTTTGGAAGAAGAGCTCCTGTGTTTGTGGCCCATAATATCCTAATATGTAGCCTGCCTTTGTCAGCTATATAATTATAATGATTTAATAATTTCATTTTTGTGCTGAGGTATTGACATATGGTTGTCAGGTGTTGTATCAACTGCTCTATCAGTGTGTGTATGTGTGTGTGTGCAGATTTCAGCAGCAGTCTATCCTCCCATGAGGTGTTGGTTATCAGGAACATCATTACAATAACATAACATAACAACAGTAACATTATAGGATTCCACATTAGAATAACATCAGTAACAATAACAAAACTGTAACTTTCCTTTGCCATCATAACTACAAGGTGACTGTCCTGGAGGTGTTTTGGCGCTAGCATAGCTGGGTAGGGGTTTTCGTTCCTAAACTGGCTACAGGTGTGTGTGTTGGAGAAGGGGGGGGCGAAGACTCCAGTCTTTAGGCCTGTCTCTGTCTGAGCCTTGCAGGCCACCATAGGACCGTGTGGGCGGTCTGGTCTGGTCAGCTGGCAGCAGCTTCCTGCTTCCTGTGGCTGAGACTTTTCATTGGTCACGCTGGGAGAAGCATTCTTTTCCACTGAGGTCATGTGGTTAGCATCTGGAATGGACAGGAGAGAGATGTCCTCAGAAAGGTCTGGAACCTAGATGGGTACGGGTATGGGTACTTCCTGAAACAGACTGAACAGTGTCAAAGTCTGAATTGGATGTATTTATTCAGTGGATGAATGACACATTTTTCTACAAATCTTAAATTAATTTTACACACACACACACACACACACACACACACACGATAACCACCATGGAGTAACCAGCTGATGAAATATGACTTTCATTTATTTAAGTTAAATAAATGTACCTTTTGGTTAAAGTGGCATTTTAAAGGTTTACTTACCTAAGTAGTGCTAGGCGATATGGCCAAAATATCATGTCATTGTATTTTTCCACATTTTGACTGTATGACAGTATTTGACGGTATTTTATGTTTTTGATGAATAAAAGTTCTACATTTGCTTTATGAGTAGTGCGTGACCCTAGGACCCTCTAAATTATTTCAGTGGGTCTTTCTCCATTTGGATTGTTTTATACTGTTTAATTAAACTTCAACCTAAAACATCCTGCATTTCCATCAATTTCTGCATTTCCTGCACTCATTGAGATCATTTCCACACTGCCACGATATGGGCAAAAATACTAGGCCTTATTTTTAACCAAATGTTTTCAATTGCGATTAGATTAAAACACGGGTGAACTCAGTACTTTTATTAGCTTGTTAGCCAGCTAGCTAGAGATTAGCATTCGTGACTAACACGATGTAGCTTAACTTGCTAAGAAAATACTAACTAGCAGTTAGCCAGGTAGTTAGCCAACTAGAGATTAGCATTATTGGCTAACACGATGTAGCTTAACTTGCTAAGAAAATACTAACTAGCTGTTTGCAGATGTAAGAAACACAAACTAATATTGTAATTATAGATTTGGATTTATATTAATAAGATCAAAGTGGAAACCACATCGTTGTCAATCAACATTGTTGCATGTGCTGCATTGACCATGCAGACTGAACGCAAGTGTCTCGTGGTCAAGCAACAACAAATGCTCTCCTTGAGTGACGGGGTGGGACTCTGTGTGGATAGCGGCATGGAGAGCGTGAGAGAGCGGAGAGGGATGACTCAAGTAGAGGAGTAAACTATAGAAATGGACATAACACACGGCGTATCACATTTAACAAACCCAACATTCAAATACCGTCATAGAAGGTAAAGTAAAAACCCAAACCGGTCTGTGCATCAATATCGGTATAGTAAACTACGGTGTACCGCCCAGCCGACTTTGTGTCAGGAGTGTGTGTGTGTGTGTTCAGAGAGAGTGTGTTAGGTTCAGTGTCTGTGTTGACGGATAATTGTCTTGACATTTTCAGAACCCCAGACCAAGCTGATAGCCAATGATGTCCCAGCCTTGTGTGTGTATTCGTGAAAAGTTTATCTCCACTGGCTGCCACTGTGCTGAGTGGTTCTCCTCCCTATTTTGTCCCCCTTGACCGAGCAACAGAGCAGTCACAGAAAGGTTCCATCTGATTCACAGACAGAGGCCTTCTCTTTATCTTCCTTCATTACACACACACACACACACACACACACACACACACACACACACACACACACACACACTCTCTCTCTCTCTCTGAAGGCTGGATCGTTGTTGAAGGATCCCAGCGCCTTATGTTTACTTGGCACAGACCTGTAATATTTACCCTCCTCTTTCTCCTTTTCTTTCTCTTTCTCCCTCCTTCTTTTCACCTCCCCACCTCTCTCCTATTTCCCCTCCCATTCTCCCCTTTTCTCCTCTTGGTGATTTCCTGCATTGTTGACAGTTGATTTAGACAGAGATAAAAGAAGTCTTTCAACCCCCCCCCCCCCATTTCCAACCCTCTCTCTCCCCCTCTCCTTTCCTCCCTCTTTCTCTTGTCCCCTGTGCCCACCTTGGGGATGCAGGGCTCTATGTCTCTCCATGAAGAGAACTCTACCGTATCCTATGGGTGGCACTGTAGACGGTCGGACTAGCTAGCAGTGTTAGCTTCTCCTTGCATTGCAGCTAACATCCTCCTGCATTATTGTAGTGATTTTCATTGCTGACAGTGTTAGCTTTCCCTAGCGTAGCTCCGTTATTAATATGTCACTCATGGCAAGCAACATTATCTTCTCCTAGCCTAGCCGCCAACAGCGGAAGGTAAACGTGTGTTTGTCTCGTTGGTCTTAGTGAGTGAGCATGCCTACGTTAGTACACACACACACACACACATCTGTGACATAACTCACATTTTCGTGCCTGCATTAGCATGCTAGGCGTGTTAGCATGGCTATGGAAAGTTCCATCTGCTCTTAATGGATGTTTTATGCAGGTGTGTGTTTCACGGATGTGTATGTGTGTGTTTGTGTGTGTCAGTATACTGTTGAATCTTCTTCAAAAGGAAATAGAAATTGTTGCTAAATTGCTGCAATAACTGAATACATCATTGTAAAAACATTAGCATCAACCAGGCCATGCCACACCCCCCCTCCTCTACTTACATACCTCTGTCATTTCTACCTCTCCTCTCTCTTCCCCCTTTTCTTCGCCCCTCCTTGCCCCCAAGCAAGACCCCCCACAAATCATCACACACCCACACACACCTCCCCCAGCCTGGGGTCACAAGGTTAAATTCCTCCTCCTCAATCAGGCCTCAGGATTTGTATGTGTAGCCCATACATAGGTGTGTAGCGTGCCAGTTCCATTCCCACTTCACTGCAGTGTCCTCTCCACTCGTTGGGATTAATTCCATATTATTCTAACGGATAAACTCTCGGCCCTTCCTTTGTCTCACATACATGCCCACTCACACACCCACACTAAGGGAGACCAGGCATTCTGAGGATACATTCCAACACACAGTGGAATGTGTATCCTGAGAGGAATGTGTATACTTTTCCACTGTGATCTCTGTCTCGCTCTCTCACTCTCACTCTCTCTCTCTCCAGTCTCTCTCACTCTCTCTCTCCAGTCTCTCTCTCTCTCTCCAGTCTCTCTCACTCTCTCTCTCTCTCCAGTGTCTCTCTCTCTCTCCAGTCTCTCTCACTCTCTCTCTCTCCAGTCTCTCTCTCTCTCCAGTCTCTCTCTCACTCTCTCTCTCTCTCTCTCTCTCTCTCACTCTTTCACTCTCTCTCACTCTTGCTCTCTCTCCCTCCTCCCTCCCTCCCTGATTCAGGATTCAGTCTTTTACAATGACTAAATGTCACACTGTGCGATGTTGCTAAATTAAAATGTTGATATCAGCCTGGTTAGATTGTACAATTTGCTTCAGTTCTGTTGTCACATTCTGTCGTTTGCTTTTTCCTCGCATGTTCGGAAAAAACTTAAGGTATACGTCCAGAAATCATTTTCACATATAGACTTTATATGTCCGAACTTCCCAAAAATAACATGGCTGCTGTGGTACAAGGTTTATTTAGTGAATTTATCAAAATCCTGTTAGGTTAGATGACATGTAGTCTAAACAAGATTATTAAGGAAATTGTTCTTCTTGAAAAGCATGTTAACGTTTCAATCAAACTATTATATTCATCTGACTATTCACAAGAATCATATTGTCGTGTGCACACTTAATGCCGGCCATGTTCCTATTGGTCGGTCACCGGGATCGGCTCGTAACACCAGCCACACTACACGATAAAGACTCAACGTTTCTGACGGAGCCTAGGACCGCACACAGCGGTGCTCAATCAGCAGACGTGGAACCCTGTCTCACTGAACGAGCCGAGACGTCTGACCGTCGTCTGCGACCAGAGAATTAGCCCACAACGTCCACATTTTACCGGGACGCCAAAGCTGTCGCTGAAAACGGCTAAAATCATCCAGTTTGTGCTTTAAGGCTTTAAAGGGGAAGTTCACCCAGAAACACTTCCGGGACCTTTATAATGCCTGCCGGACCATTTGTCACCACCCCAGACAGTTTCTAGGTCCATCGCTTTGAGTATTTGGATGTAGTTTAGAAGCTAATTCTACCCCCCGGGATCGTCTGATTGACATCATGGAGGAGGTCGAGCATCCGACCGACGATGCAGAAGAACAGGACCTGTGTGTGTGTGTGTGTTTAAACATCAACCCTGGGGTTCTGGAGACGTTTTTCAGAATGCCCTGGATCAACTGGAAGCACTTGCCACACCTGACAGCCCAAATAGGAAGCTCTCTAAAAGTGTTTTGGAAATTGGGATATGTTTTATGATTCCTCTCTAAGATGCAAATGAATAGCCAGCTAATGATACCCAACTGTATTTTCTAGTAACCTGCCTACACTCTATAATGTAACTGTAACTGTCTACTGTAGTCTCCCCTTGAAGTTAGATCAACTCGGTCCACTGTGTCTAAAACGAGTGGATGCGCCACGTGAATAGAATGTATGGGATGCGTACTTCACAATATGGTCTAAATGATCAATATTGTATATTACCAAACACTGTAAGAAGTATAAAGTCAATAGTGTTAGTGAACAAAATGCAGTGGTGTAAAGTACTTAAGTAAAAAATACTTTGAAGTACTACTTAAGTAGTTTATACTTAAGGGGTATCTGAACTTTACTATTTATATTTTGGACAACTTTTATTTTTACTTCACTACATTCCTAAAGAAAAGAATGTACTTTCTACTCCATATATTTTCCCCGACACCCAAAAGTACTCGTTACATTTTAAATGCTTAGCAGGACAGGAAAATGGTCTAGTACACGCACTTATCAAGAGAATGTCCCTGGTCATCCCTACCGCCTCTGATCTGGCGGACTCACTAAACACACATGCGTTGTCTGTAAATGAAGTCTGAGAGGTGTGCATGAAAATGGTGCCATCTGGGTTGCTTAATATAAGGGATTTGAAATGATTTCTATTTTTACTTTTGATACCTAAGTGTATATATTAGCAATTACATTTACTTTTGATACTTCAAAGTAAATAAAACCAAATACTTTTAGACTTTTACTCAAGTAGTATTTTACTGGGTGACTTTTACTTGAGTCATTTTCTATTAAGACATCTTTACTCTTACTCAGGTATAACAATTTTTCCACCTCAGGTTATTTTTTTTTGCTGCAATTGCCAGTCTAGCTATTACACCACTGATATCTTGATTAGCCTGTAAACCCACATACTAAAGAGGAAGACAAACAGCCTCACCTTTTCAACAATGACTTGGCCATACAGTCTTCAAGTCTATAAGGCAAGAGAGCTGTCAATCATTTTGTGCCGTCATCAGTACGGCTTTGAAATGAACAGGCCCAATGATCCCTGAGCCCATTGTTATATTTGATGTTGTATAGGCCTAGACTGATTTGTTCTTTTGATTGTTGTATATAACATTGTGATATAGTTATTTTAGTTTTGACAATACAGACTGGTTTCCTACGGGATCACTTAGGAGTGGATGCTGAGGGGAGAACGTCTCGGTCGAGGCCAACGCCGGGGACTCCCAGCCTGTGTGGTCGCGGCAATTCCATCTAAATACCCTGACCCCAACGCTGTCCCTAACGCTGACCCCAAGCTACGTTGGATTTAGAGGAGGCTCACGACATAGTATACAAATAAATGTTTTAAAGAAATAACATTGTATTCCAAGTTTTTTAAATAAAGACTTTAAACGCATAATAAACTATAAAGACATTGTAAAACATATAATTAAGCAATAAGGAACGTGGGGTTGTGGTATATGGCCAATATACTACGGCTAAGGGCTGTTCCTAAGCACGATGCAACGTGGAGTGCCTGGATACAGTCCTTAGCCGTGGTATATTGGCCATATACCACAAACCCCTGAGGTGCTTTATTGCTATTATAAACTGGTTACTAACGTAATTAGAGAAGTACCTGGGATATACGGTCTGATATACAACGGCTTTCAGCCAATCAGCATTCAGGGCTCGAATCACCCAGTTTATAAAACACAACAATTACTGTCACTCAGCATTATATATATATAAAAAATAATCCCTTTATTTAACTTGGCAAGTCAGTTAAGAACAAATTCTTATTTTCAATGACGGCCTAGGAACAGTGGGATAACTGCCTTGTTCAGGGGCAGAACAACAGATTTTTACCTTGTCAGCTCAGGGATTCAATCTTGCAACCTTTTGGTTACTAGTCCAACACTTTAACCACTAGGCTACCTGCCACCCCATTAGTTACATTAGTTATGCTCTGTTCGTAAGCAAGCTACCATGGACAGTGGTGTAGCGACAGTAACAGGTGGAAGAAGTCCTGTTTCCATCTCCACAATCGACTCATGCAGGCTGTTCTCGATCAACACATACCAATATTGTTAAGCCACTTGTGTGCAACAGAGATATATTGACTGGCCTGGCCTCCGAAAGCCTGGACCCTGGGACAACTGTACCTGGTGACTGACTGCGGACAATATGTCTTGGTCTTGGATGTGGAAGCCTTCTACAAACGAGGTCAACAGACACCATGGTCATTATAAAACTTATGAAAAGCAATGTTCTTTCTGCTGTTCATATTCTTCAATCATCGGGGTGGCAGGGTAGCCTAGTGGTTAGAGCGTTGGACTAGTAACCGGAAGGTTGCAAGTTCAAATCCCCGAGCTGACAAGGTCGGGGATCTGTCGTTCTGCCCCTGAACAGGCAGTTCCTAGGCCATCATTGAAAATAAGAATTTGTTCTTAACTGACTTGCCTAGTTAAATAAATCGGCTTGTCTCTGCATCCACAAAAGCCAGGCCCTCTCCCCAGCCCCTCTCTCACTAGACTGTAGTGCATCTTGCTGGACGTCCGGCTGCTCCACAAAGTACTTGGCTGTAGAAGCCCTGGCGGTAGCTTCTAGGGAAATGGTTCTGCTTCAGAGCTTCATTTGTGTGTTCACATGGGCGTTCAGACTGAACCTGAGGGAAACAGATGCTTTTATTTAGAGTGTGAGTGCATGAGTGTTACCTCTCACACTGCCTGACATCGGCAACGGCAGATAAGCTCCAGCACCCACCCAAACACATCCAGAAGGATGGAGCAGAGGGCACCTGGGGCAGAAAGGGTTTACCTGGATATTGTCTGAGTCGTCTGTGGCCGGTGCTCTGCTGTGTGGGAGAGGTGGTGTGGAGGAGTGGACAGAACACCATCGAATACCATCTACTGTCTACCTAGTGTGGAGTAACGGTACCATCTACTGTATACCTAGTGTGTGGAGTAACGGTACCATCTACTGTCTACCTAGTGTGTGGAGTAACGGTACCATCTACTGTATACCTAGTGTGTGGAGTAACGGTACCATCTACTGTCTACCTAGTGTGTGGAGTAACGGTACCATCTACTGTCTACCTAGTGTGTGGAGTAACGGTACCATCTACTGTATACCTAGTGTGTGGAGTAACGGTACCATCTACTGTATACCTAGTGTGTGGAGTAACGGTACCATCTATTGTCTACCTAGTGTGTGGAGTAACGGTACCATCTACTGTCTACCTGGTGTGGAGTAACGGTACCATCTACTGTCTACCTAGTGTGGAGTAACGGTACCATCTACTGTCTACCTAGTGTGGAGTAACGGTACCATCTACTGTCTACCTAGTGTGGAGTAACGGTACCATCTATTGTCTACCTAGTGTGGAGTAACGGTACCATCTACTGTCTACCTAGTGTGTGGAGTAACGGTACCATCTACTGTATACCTAGTGTGTGGAGTAACGGTACCATCTACTGTCTACCTAGTGTGTGGAGTAACGGTACCATCTACTGTCTACCTAGTGTGTGGAGTAACGGTACCATCTACTGTATACCTAGTGTGTGGAGTAACGGTACCATCTACTGTATACCTAGTGTGTGGAGTAACGGTACCATCTATTGTCTACCTAGTGTGTGGAGTAACGGTACCATCTACTGTCTACCTAGTGTGTGGAGTAACGGTACCATCTACTGTATACCTAGTGTGTGGAGTAACGGTACCATCTACTGTCTACCTAGTGTGGAGTAACGGTACCATCTACTGTCTACCTAGTGTGGAGTAACGGTACCATCTACTGTCTACCTAGTGTGGAGTAACAGTACCATCTACTGTCTACCTAGTGTGGAGTAACGGTACCATCTACTGTCTACCTAGTGTGGAGTAACGGTACCATCTACTGTCTACCTAGTGTGGAGTAACGGTACCATCTACTGTATACCTAGTGTGTGGAGTAACGGTACCATCTACTGTCTACCTAGTGTGTGGAGTAACGGTACCATCTACTGTCTACCTAGTGTGTGGAGTAACGGTACCATCTACTGTCTACCTAGTGTGGAGTAACAGTACCATCTATTGTCTACCTAGTGTGTGGAGTAACGGTACCATCTACTGTCTACCTAGTGTGTGGAGTAACGGTACCATCTACTGTCTACCTAGTGTGTGGAGTAATGGTACCATCTATTGTCTACCTAGTGTGGAGTAACGGTACCATCTACTGTCTACCTAGTGTGGAGTAACGGTACCATCTACTGTCTACCTAGTGTGGAGTAACGGTACCATCTACTGTCTACCTAGTGTGGAGTAACGGTACCATCTACTGTATACCTAGTGTGTGGAGTAACGGTACCATCTACTGTCTACCTAGTGTGTGGAGTAACGGTACCATCTACTGTCTACCTAGTGTGTGGAGTAACGGTACCATCTACTGTATACCTAGTGTGTGGAGTAACGGTACCATCTACTGTCTACCTAGTGTGTGGAGTAACGGTACCATCTACTGTCTACCTAGTGTGTGGAGTAACGGTACCATCTACTGTCTACCTAGTGTGTGGAGTAACAGTACAGTCTACTGTCTACCTAGTGTGGAGTAACGGTACCATCTACTGTCTACCTAGTGTGTGTGGAGTAACGGTACCATCTATTGTCTACCTAGTGTGGAGTAACGGTACCATCTACTGTCTACCTAGTGTGTGGAGTAACGGTACCATCTACTGTCTACCTAGTGTGTGGAGTAACGGTACCATCTATTGTCTACCTAGTGTGGAGTAAAGGTACCATCTACTGTCTACCTAGTGTGTGGAGTAACGGTACCATCTATTGTCTACCTAGTGTGTGGAGTAACGGTACTGTCTACTGTCTACCTAGTGTGGAGTAACAGTACAGTCTACTGTCTACCTAGTGTGGAGTAACAGTACAGTCTACTGTCTACCTAGTGTGGAGTAACGATACCATCTACTGTCTACCTAGTGTGTGGAGTAACGGTACCATCTACTGTCTACCTAGTGTGTGGAGTAACGGTACCATCTACTGTCTACCTAGTGTGTGGAGTAACGGTACCATCTACTGTCTACCTAGTGTGTGGAGTAACGGTACCATCTACTGTCTACCTAGTGTGGAGTAACGGTACCATCTACTGTCTACCTAGTGTGTGGAGTAACGGTACCATCTACTGTCTACCTAGTGTGTGGAGTAACGGTACCATCTATTGTCTACCTAGTGTGGAGTAACGGTACCATCTATTGTCTACCTAGTGTGTGGAGTAACGGTACCATCTACTGTATACCTAGTCTGGAGTAACGGTACAGTCTACTGTCTACCTAGTGTGTGGAGTAACGGTACCATCTACTGTCTACCTAGTGTGTGGAGTAACGGTACCATCTATTGTCTACCTAGTGTGGAGTAACGGTACCATCTATTGTCTACCTAGTGTGTGGAGTAACGGTACCATCTATTGTCTACCTAGTGTGTGGAGTAACGGTACCATCTATTGTCTACCTAGTGTGTGGAGTAACGGTACCATCTACTGTCTACCTAGTGTGTGGAGTAACGGTACCATCTATTGTCTACCTAGTGTGTGGAGTAACGGTACCATCTATTGTCTATCTAGTGTGGAGTAACGGTACCATCTACTGTCTACCTAGTGTGTGGAGTAACGGTACCATCTACTGTCTACCTAGTGTGTGGAGTAACGGTACCATCTACTGTCTACCTAGTGTGTGGAGTAATGGTACCATCTATTGTCTACCTAGTGTGGAGTAACGGTACCATCTACTGTATACCTAGTGTGTGGAGTAACGGTACCATCTACTGTCTACCTAGTCTGGAGTAACGGTACCATCTACTGTCTACCTAGTCTGGAGTAACGGTACAGTCTACTGTCTACCTAGTGTGTGGAGTAACGGTACCATCTACTGTCTACCTAGTGTGTGGAGTAACGGTACCATCTATTGTCTACCTAGTGTGTGGAGTAACGGTACCATCTACTGTCTACCTAGTGTGGAGTAACGGTACCATCTATTGTCTACCTAGTGTGGAGTAACGGTACCATCTATTGTCTACCTAGTGTGTGGAGTAACGGTACCATCTATTGTCTACCTAGTGTGTGGAGTAACGGTACCATCTATTGTCTACCTAGTGTGTGGAGTAACGGTACCATCTACTGTCTACCTAGTGTGTGGAGTAACGGTACCATCTATTGTCTACCTAGTGTGTGGAGTAACGGTACCATCTATTGTCTACCTAGTGTGGAGTAACGGTACCATCTACTGTCTACCTAGTGTGTGGAGTAATGGTACCATCTATTGTCTACCTAGTGTGGAGTAACGGTACCATCTACTGTATACCTAGTGTGTGGAGTAACGGTACCATCTACTGTCTACCTAGTCTGGAGTAACGGTACCATCTACTATCTACCTAGTCTGGAGTAACGGTACAGTCTACTGTCTACCTAGTGTGTGGAGTAACAGTACCATCTACTGTCTACCTAGTGTGTGGATTAACGGTACCATCTACTGTCTACCTAGTGTGAGGTAACGGCACAGTCACTGTCTACCTAGTGTGTGGAGTAACGGTACCATCTACTGTCTACCTAGTCTGGATTAACGGTACCATCTACTGTCTACCTAGTGTGAAGTAACGGCACAGTCACTGTCTACCTAGTGTGTGGAGTAACGGTACCATCTACTGTCTACCTAGTGATGTGGAGTAACGGTACCATCTACTGTCTACCTAGTGTGGAGTAACGGTACAGTCTGCTGTCTACCTAGTGTGGAGTAATGGTACCATCTACTGTCTACCTAGTGTGGAGTAACGGTACGGTCTACTGTCTATTTAGTGTGGAGTAACAGTACGGTCTACCGTCTACTTAGTGTGGAGTAACGGTACGGTCTACTGTATACCTAGAGTGTGTAGTAACAGTACAGTCTACTGTCTACCTAGTGTGGAGTAACGATACCATCTACTGTATACCTAGTGTGTGGAGTAACAATACCATCTACTGTCTACCTAGTGTGTGGAGTAATGGTACCATCTACTGTCTACCTAGTGATGTGGAGTAACGGTACCATCTACTGTATACCTGGTGTGTGGAGTAACGGTACCATCTACTGTCTACCTAGTGATGTGGAGTAACGGTACCATCTACTGTATACCTGGTGTGTGGAGTAACGGTAAAGTCTACTGTATACCTGGTGTGTGGAGTAACGGTAAAGTCTACTGTCTACCTAGTGTGGAGTAACGATACCATCTACTGTCTACCTAGTGATGTGGAGTAACGGTACCATCTACTGTCTGCCTAGTGTGGAGTAACGGTACAGTCTACTGTATACCTAGTGTGGAGTAATGGTACCATCTACTGTCTACCTAGTGTGGAGTATGGTACCATCTACGGTACGGTCTACTGTCTACCTAGTGTGTGGAGTAACGGTACGGACTACTGTTTATTTAGTGTGGAGTAACGGTACGGTCTACCGTCTACCTAGTGTGGAGTAACGGAATTGTTATCAGTATTGAGTAAGTAACGTTATGGAAAAGGGAATTGCTATCATTATTGTGTAAGTAACGTTATGGAAAAGGGAATTGCTATCAGTATTGTGTAAGTAACGTTATGGAAAAGGGAATTGCTATCATTATTGTGTAAGTAACGTTATGGAAAAGGGAATTGCTATCAGTATTGTGTAAGTAACGTTATGGAAAAGGGAATTGCTATCAGTATTGTGTAAGTAACGTTATGGAAAAGGGAATTGCTATCAGTATTGTGTAAGTAACGTTATGGAAAAGGGAATTGCTATCAGTATTGTGTAAGTAACGTTATGGAAAAGGGAATTTCATCACAAAGCCAAATAAAAACCAAACCGTCAGTAGGACAGGATGACATTACCGTTAGAGTACCAAACAAAAAACTTGCGAATTACAAACAAATAGGGTCCTAAATGACCTGTAGTGACTAACGTTAGCAACAGGTGTTAGGATGCTAGCTAGCTAGTTAGGTGGCTAACTTACCTTGAATGGCTGGAGCTTTGTCCCACAAAATGATCACTGCACACTAACAACCGCATCTGGTGAATGACTTCAGGTGCTGTATCAACACCATACTCAGGCAGGAAATGAGTGATCTGTCTGATCTGACAGGGGCATTATTGCACTTCATTTCGGCCAGATAGGTTTCCTCGTTCATCTGTGCCAATACTACTACCTCAGATAGAACAACGGGTTAGTTTGAAACATCTCTGCCACTACTACTAGCTAACATCTCTTTGTTTACTAGCTGTTGTCCTGACTTCCTTTCTCGAGGACCAATAGTGAGACGCTCCTTCGTCCTGCCTCCTGTAATTATCCATCTTACAACCAGGAAGGAGAGTATCAACCAGACGACAGACGATATAGAAAACCTTGCGCCAGCACCAAGTAGGTCGTTGCTGTGTTAGACCTGTTACATCAAAGATACTTTAATCTGGCAAATCAGTGTCGAGTCATCAATCGCTGCTCATGTAACGATAAATACACATTTTTTTAATGCATTTTAGGTGATTTTGGGAAATGTAGCATTTTTATGTAAAAATACAGAAATCTAAATACGTAAACATTGGACCTAAAAAACGGCCTGGGTTGATGAAAAATGGCCAGGCAAGTGTTAATAAGGGCCCAGAGGTGTTTTGGGGTGAACGTCCCCTTTAACCCTCAGAGTGTAGAGTGGAGAGAGAAGCTGTGTTGGAGTACAGTGTATGTCTATGCCAGGATAGGGGCTGAGTATGTGTGTGTTGTGTTGGTGGGGGATGGTGTTTGTGTGTCTGTATTTGAGGGCTTGAGCTGCCATTGCATAGGTCAAGGTGTCTGTGTCTGCATGTCTGTGTCTGCATGTCTGTGTGTGTGTTGCTTCTGATGAGGAGGAAGTAGCAGTGTTTGCTTAAACTAAGCACGCTCAACCATGTGGGATGATTTAGCAGGAACAAATTCACCCCAACCCCCTTCCCCCTGCTCTCTCCCTCTCCCTCTCTCTTTCTATTTTTCTCTCTTCTTTTCACTCTCTGTCCCTTCCTCTTTCACTCCCTGATAAGAAAAAGGAGGGCGGGATGGTTTTGTTTTGGAGGTGAGTGGGGAAGAGGGAGGGTAAGGAGGAGGGCGGGATGCAAGGATGGAAAGGGGGAGGGAAGAAGGATGGGAGATGTGAACAGAGCAATGTTTTTGTTTCCTGTTTGCCATCGAAGAGGGAGGGGCATCATGCTAACCTTGACCTCTAATCCCAACCCTTAACCCCTGACCCTAACTGTTTGTCAGACCCCTTATGATCATTGACCCCACATCATTACAAATAACAGTCAATAAATCATGTTGAGGTTCCGTCTGCTGTGTTGTGGTGTGGTGCTGTGTTGTGGTGCTGTGTTGTGGTGTGGTGCTGTGTTATGGTGTGGTGTGGTGCTGTGTTGTGTATGTGCACTTGGACTTGGTGAATTTCCATATGATGGAGTGTACATGAGCCTGTGGCCTGTGTGTGTTTTATATTCACCCCTGGTCTCAGTAAGAGTAGGTCTGTCTGAGCTCCTGAGATCCAGGGTGTATGGGTGGCTCACATAGAGCTCTCCCCAGGATCAATGCCTCAATTTGGGCTACATATGGCTCTGGCTGAGCCTCTGGCTCTGGAGCTGTGGGATTGGGAGAGGAATGAAGAGCTAGAGGAGGAGGAAGATAAGATGAGGACGGGGATGAAAAGGCAAGGGTGTGTGACTGCAAACATCAACAGAAGGCATTTGTGGGAAAAAGAGATCTGATTGGTCGAACCCATATACAGTTGAAGTATTAGTATTTGGTAGCTTTGCCTTTAAATTGTTCAACTTGGGTCAAACGTTTCGGGTAGCCTTCCGCATGCTTCTTACAATAAGTTGGGTGAATTGTGGTCCATTCCTCCTGACAGAGCTGGTGTAACTGAGTCAGGTTTGTAGGCCTCCTTGCTTGCACACGCTTTTTCAGTTCTGCCCACACATTTTCTACAGGATTGAGGTCAAGGCTTTGTGATGGCCATTCCAATACCTTGACTTTGTTGTCCTTAAGCCATTTTGCTACAACTTTGGAAGTATGCTTGGGGTCATTGTCCATTTGGAAGACCCATTTGCGACCAAGCTTTAATTTCCTGACAACTGATGTCTTGAGATGCTGCTTCAATATAGTCACATAATTTGTGTTCTTCGGCTTGCAAGCCTCCCCCTTTTTCCTCCAAACATAACGATGGTCATTATGGCCAAACAGTTCTATTTTTGTTTCATCAGACCAGAGGACATTTCTCCAAAAACTATGGTCTTGGACCCCATGTGCAGTTGCAAACCATAGGCTGGCTTCTTATGTCATTTTGTAGCAGTGGCTTCTTCCTTGCTTAGCGGCCTTTCAGGTTATGTCGATATAGGACTCGTTTTACTGTGGATATAGATACTTTGTACATGTTTCCTCCAGCATCTTTACAAGGTCCTTTTCTGGGATTGATTTTCACTTTTCACACGTTCATCTCTACGAGACAGAACATGTCTCCTTCCTGAGCGGTATGACGGCTGCGTGGTCCCATGGTGTTTATACTTGCGTACTATTGTTTGTACAGATGAACGTGGTATCTTTAGGCGTTTGGAAATTGCTCCCAAGGATGAACCAGAGTTGTGGAGGTCTACAATTTTTTTTCGGAGGTCTTGGCTGATTTTCCCATGATGTCAAGCAAAGAAGCACTGAGTTTGAAGGTAGTCCTTGAAATACATCCACAGGTACACCTCCAATTGACTCAAATTATGTCAATTAGCCTAACAGAAGCTTCTAAAGCCATGACATCATTTTCTGGAATTTTCCAAGCTGTTTAAAGGCACAGTCAACTTAGTGTATGTAAACTTCTGACCCACTGGAATTGTGATACAGTGAATTATAAGTGAAATAATCGGTCTGTAAACAATTGTTGGAAAAATGACTTGTGTCATGCACAAAGTAGATGTCCTAACCGACTAGCCAGAACTAAAGTTTGTTAACAAGAAATTTGTGGAGTGGTTGAAAAATTAGCTTTAATGACTCCAACCTAAGTGTATGTAAACTTCTGACTTCAACTGTATCTCCATTGGTAGTGAACTTTAAAATAATTCACAGTGGGGATTGAACTTGGTCATAATAAACACATTTTAGGGGCCAAAGCAGGCATCGGGGTAAAAAAAGAGTTTGTCTGTCCTGGCGATCGTAATTTACATAGGCTTTCTAGGGCAGACCGGCACTTTTGGCACTGCTAGGTTGCTACGTGGAAGCTGACCAGAAGAGCTCGTGACTTCCCGCTCCAGACCGGACACTGGGGGCCTGGTCATACCTAGTTAGTTCGTACGACAGTGTGATAGTAGTTTGTGGTTCTTTTGTATGTTTTGATGCAGGAATGGAGTAGCTGTAAATTTTCTCTCTCTCTCTCTCCCTGGGCTGGCCTTAGCGTTAGCTGCTACGTGGCAGTAGCTGTGTGTGGCTGGGCAGGGGGCCAGGAGGCCAGGAGGCAGTAAACCCACAGCAGAGGTCCTGACAGCCCAGCCCCACACACACACACTCGCGCACACACACACACACACACACACACACACATGCACACAGAGCCAGCCAGCCAGCCAGCTGCAAGAGGAGGTGGGAGGGAGTGCTCTTTGGAAGACACATCTGCTCAGCCTATAGACTGATAATATAATGCTAACACTGCTGCTTGTTTATGCTGGTTTGTGTGTGTGTGTGTGTGTGTGCGCGTGTGTGAGGGAGTTGTCCTTGTCTGGCAGTGTGAGTGTTATCTTAGTCCAGGCGTTGTGTGTGTTATATAACTCAGTCTGGCCATGGGAATACACTGCTGTTTCACTTCTCTTCCTCCTCGTTCTACCTCGTTCTAACTCTGTCACAGCCTATCAGAGAGCAGAGGCCTATTTCAGCCAATCAAACGACTAGTGTCAAAGTTGTCTCTTTCTTCTTTTCTTTGTGTTTCTTTCAGAGGAGTCAAAATAGAGAGAGGAGAGGAGATTGAAGGAGAGAGAGAACCCAGAGAGATTAACAAGAGAGAGAGAGATGTCTAAGAGACAGTGAGAGGAGAGAAAGAAATAATAGATAATGAAAGACAAGGAAATAGGACAGAAGGAAAGAGGAGTGAAGGAAATAGCAGAGATGGAAAGAGGAGTGAAGGCAATAGGAGAGATGGAAAGAGAAGTGAAGGAAATAGGAGAGATGGAAAAGAGGAGTGACGGAAATAGGAGAGATGGAAAAAGGAGTGAAGGAAATAGGAGAGATGGAAAAAGGAGTGAAGGAGATAGGAGAGATGGAAAAAGGAGTGAAGGAGATAGGAGAGATGGAAAAAGGAGTGAAGGAGATAGGAGAGATGGAAAAAGGAGTAACGGAGATAGGAGAGATGGAAAAAGGAGTGAAGGAGATAGGAGAGATGGAAAAAGGAGTGAAGGAGATAGGAGAGATGGAAAAAGGAGTGACGGAGATAGGAGAGATGGAAAAAGGAGTGACGGAGATAGGAGAGATGGAAAAAGGAGTGAAGGAGATAGGAGAGATGGAAAAAGGAGTGACGGAGATAGGAGAGATGGAAAAGAGGAGTGACGCAGATAGGAGAGATGGAAAAGAGGAGTGACGCAGATAGGAGAGATGGAAAAGAGGAGTGACGCAGATAGGAGAGATGGAAAAGAGGAGTGACGCAGATAGGAGAGATGGAAAAGAGGAGTGATGGAGATAGGAGAGATGGAAAAGAGGAGTGATGGAGATAGGAGAGATGGAAAAGAGGAGTGACGCAGATAGGAGAGATGGAAAAGAGGAGTGAAGGAAATAGGAGAGATGGAAAAGAGGAGTGAAGGAAATAGGAGAGATGGAAAAAGGAGTGAAGGAAATAGGAGAGATGGAAAGAGGAGTGAAGGAAATAGGAGAGATGGAAAAAGGAGTGAAGGAAATGGAAAAAGGAGTGAAGGAAATAGGAGAGATGGAAAAGAGGAGTGAAGGAAATAGGAGAGATGGAAAAAGGAGTGAAGGAAATAGGAGAGATGGAAAGAGGAGTGAAGGAAATAGAAGAGGTGATAGAAAGAAAAGGAGAGAGAGAAGTGCTGATCCTGTCATTTCCTGGGCCAGGTACTGACACGTCTGAAGTCAGCGCCTTCTGAACCACACACACATATACACACACACACACACACACACACACTCCGTCTACTGAATCATCTACAGAATGACTGGTATTCACAGGGAGTAGGAGAAAGAAGAGAGAGAGAGCCTGGTTCCTCTCTAGGTTTCTTCCTAGGTTCCTGCCTTCTATGGAGATTTACCTGGATTCCGTCAACCTAGAAACGTGTAACAGTCTGTCTGGTCTTGGGCTGGGTGGAATACCGTATTTTACTGTATACTGGTATTGATGTTCAGACCGGTTTGGGTTTTTACTTTACCCTCTGCAATGTTATGTCAATGTTTGGTTTGTTACATGTGATACACCACTGAGCCGTGTGTCATGTCTGTTTTTATAGTTTACTCTGCTACTTGAGTCGTTTATCTCCTTAGGCATGGGCGGTATACCGTATATACAGTATAATGTATACCGGGGTATTTGGAAAAAGCCACGGGATGGTTTTTCAATACCGTTAAAAGTTTGACGTCTTTTTTTTTTAATACATTGTAATATTTGTAGCTACTTTTTAAGTAAATACCTGCAGTCAACTTGTACAATACGTTAGGAGATAAAGATGATAAATACCTGCAGTCAACTTGTACAATACATTAGGAGATAAAGATGATAAATACCTGCAGTCAACTTGTACAATACGTTAGGAGATAAAGATGATAAATACCTGCAGTCAACTTGTACAATACGTTAGGAGATAAAGATGATAAATACCTGCAGTCAACTTGTACAATACGTTAGGAGATAAAGATGATAAATACCTGCAGTCAACTTGTACAATACGTTAGGAGATAAAGATGATAAATACCTGCAGTCAACTTGTACAATACATTAGGAGATAAAGATGATAAATACCTGCAGTCAACTTGTACAATACATTAGGAGATAAAGATGATAAATACCTGCAGTCAACTTGTACAATACGTTAGGAGATAAAGATGATAAATACCTGCAGTCAACTTGTACAATACGTTAGGAGATAAAGATGATAAATACCTGCAGTCAACTTGTACAATACGTTAGGAGATAAAGATGATAAATACCTGCAGTCAACTTGTACAATACGTTAGGAGATAAAGATGATAAATACCTGCAGTCAACTTGTACAATACTTTAGGAGATAAAGATGATAAATACCTGCAGTCAACTTGTGCAACACGTTAGGAGATAAAGATGATAAATACCTGCAGTCAACTTGTACAATACGTTAGGAGATAAAGATGATAAATACCTGCAGTCAACTTGTACAATACATTAGGAGATAAAGATGATAAATACCTGCAGTCAACTTGTACAATACGTTAGGAGATAAAGATGATAAATACCTGCAGTCAACTTGTACAATACTTTAGGAGATAAAGATGATAAATACCTGCAGTCAACTTGTACAATACGTTAGGAGATAAAGATGATAAATACCTGCAGTCAACTTGTACAATACGTTAGGAGATAAAGATGATAAATACCTGCAGTCAACTTGTACAATACATTAGGAGATAAAGATGATAAATACCTGCAGTCAACTTGTACAATACGTTAGGAGATAAAGATGATAAATACCTGCAGTCAACTTGTACAATACATTAGGAGATAAAGATGATAAATACCTGCAGTCAACTTGTACAATACGTTAGGAGATAAAGATGATAAATACCTGCAGTCAACTTGTACAATACATTAGGAGATAAAGATGATAAATACCTGCAGTCAACTTGTACAATACATTAGGAGATAAAGATGATAAATACCTGCAGTCAACTTGTACAATACGTTAGGAGATAAAGATGATAAATACCTGCAGTCAACTTGTACAATACATTAGGAGATAAAGATGATAAATACCTGCAGTCAACTTGTACAATACGTTAGGAGATAAAGATGATAAATACCTGCAGTCAACTTGTACAATACGTTAGGAGATAAAGATGATAAATACCTGCAGTCAACTTGTACAATACTTTAGGAGATAAAGATGATAAATACCTGCAGTCAACTTGTGCAACACGTTAGGAGATAAAGATGATAAATACCTGCAGTCAACTTGTACAATACGTTAGGAGATAAAGATGATAAATACCTGCAGTCAACTTGTACAATACATTAGGAGATAAAGATGATAAATACCTGCAGTCAACTTGTACAATACGTTAGGAGATAAAGATAATAAATACCTGCAGTCAACTTGTACAATACTTTAGGAGATAAAGATGATAAATACCTGCAGTCAACTTGTACAATACATTAGGAGATAAAGATGATAAATACCTGCAGTCAACTTGTACAATACATTAGGAGATAAAGATGATAAATACCTGCAGTCAACTTGTACAATACATTAGGAGATAAAGATGATAAATACCTGCAGTCAACTTGTACAATACGTTAGGAGATAAAGATGATAAATACCTGCAGTCAACTTGTACAATACGTTAGGAGATAAAGATGATAAATACCTGCAGTCAACTTGTACAATACGTTAGGAGATAAAGATGATAAATACCTGCAGTCAACTTGTACAATACGTTAGGAGATAAAGATGATAAATACCTGCAGTCAACTTGTACAATACGTTAGGAGATAAAGATGATAAATACCTGCAGTCAACTTGTACAATACGTTAGGAGATAAAGATGATAAATACCTGCAGTCAACTTGTACAATACGTTAGGAGATAAAGATGATAAATACCTGCAGTCAACTTGTACAATACATTAGGAGATAAAGATGATAAATACCTGCAGTCAACTTGTACAATACGTTAGGAGATAAAGATGATAAATACCTGCAGTCAACTTGTACAATACATTAGGAGATAAAGATGATAAATACCTGCAGTCAACTTGTACAATACATTAGGAGATAAAGATGATAAATACCTGCAGTCAACTTGTGCAATACATTAGGAGATAAAGATGATAAATACCTGCAGTCAACTTGTACAATACATTAGGAGATAAAGATGATAAATACCTGCAGTCAACTTGTACAATACATTAGGAGATAGATTATAAATACCTGCAGTCAACTTGTACAATACATTAGGAGATAAAGATGATAAATACCTGCAGTCAACTTGTACAATACATTAGGAGATAAAGATGATAAATACCTGCAGTCAACTTGTACAATACGTTAGGAGATAAAGATGATAAATACCTGCAGTCAACTTGTACAATACATTAGGAGATAAATACCTGCAGTCAACTTGTACAATACGTTAGGAGATAAAGATGATAAATACCTGCAGTCAACTTGTACAATACGTTAGGAGATAAAGATGATAAATACCTGCAGTCAACTTGTACAATACATTAGGAGATAAAGATGATAAATACCTGCAGTCAACTTGTACAATACGTTAGGAGATAAAGATGATAAATACCTGCAGTCAACTTGTACAATACATTAGGAGATAAAGATGATAAATACCTGCAGTCAACTTGTACAATACATTAGGAGATAAAGATGATAAATACCTGCAGTCAACTTGTACAATACGTTAGGAGATAAAGATGATAAATACCTGCAGTCAACTTGTACAATACGTTAGGAGATAAAGATGATAAATACCTGCAGTCAACTTGTACAATACGTTAGGAGATAAAGATGATAAATACCTGCAGTCAACTTGTACAATACGTTAGGAGATAAAGATGATAAATACCTGCAGTCAACTTGTACAATACATTAGGAGATAAAGATGATAAATACCTGCAGTCAACTTGTACAATACGTTAGGAGATAAAGATGATAAATACCTGCAGTCAACTTGTACAATACATTAGGAGATAAAGAACATGGAGTTGTTCATTTCACCTGTCACATCATTTTTCATAATGAAGCTTACCGGTCGTCCCCAGTCACGTGGAGTTTGTTTACAAGCACACAACCACCAGAGACCAGAGTCACTCACTGTTGTACAGCGCGCGCCAGGTGATCTAGTGACAGTATGGAATTCACAACTAAATGTTTGCCAGCTGCATATCTTCTAACTGTTAACTTAGCTGTCTAAAATGCTCTGCAGCTGTGCGTTTGGTTTGCTAATTTAGTAGCTAGCTAAGTGGTTAGCTTCTGCTAAAATCAAGCTTTGTTTGGTAACCGCAGAGAATCCCTTGCTGGATGAAGAGACTTGCTGTCTTGTATTTGTTTTGTTGTTACAGCAAAGTGTGAGTAGCATTTTTTTAACGACTAGAACAACTTTATGAGCTGGGATGTCTGTACTGCTTGTTAGCATTGCTAACCTTCGGATTACAAAGGCTCAGTGGGGGTTGAAAATAGCGCCCCCTGTGTTCAGTGACGGTATTACCGAATATCCCGGTATGGCAGAAGGTCGGCATGAAGGTATGACAATCTGGACACCACCCAAGCCTTTCTCTCCCTCTCTCACCAAGCCCCATCCCCTGTCACTTAGGGAGCACAGTTGGGGCGGCAGGTTAGAGTGTTAGGCCAGGAACAGAAAGGTTGCAAGATCGATTCCCCGTGCCGACAAGGTAAAAATCTGTCGTTCTGCCCCTGAACAAGGCAGTTAACCCACTGTTCCTAGGCCGTTAATTGAAAATAAGAAATTGATCTTAACTGACTTGCCTAAATAAAAAAAGTTGTTGCTCAACCACGCAGTGTTGCCAGTTTAGTGACTTTGTCGCTATATTTAGCGAGTTTTCAGACCCCTCCAGTGATTTTTGGGGGGTAAAAGAGACAAATGTAGCTACTTTTCAGGCTGCCTTTGGGAGCTTTGCCACTGATAGTTTCTATGGTTTTGATACCATTTAGCGACTTTGCCCACTAAGTTCTGTCGCAAACTAGAGTGTGGAAAGCTGTCTGAGCAACAGAAGTCACAGCAAGGCAGAGAAGCACAAGAGGAGGGACTGTGTGGCGGGAGAGGGGGTGAAAACGCTATGTCGGGAAACGCAGCTGAGCCACAGCAAGGCAAATTGGTGCTGTGACATCGTCACGGCAACGGCAAAAACGTCATCTAGCGACAAATCAAGGAGCCAGTAGCGATTCTCACTGAGACCGCGAGACCACTTGCCGTTCGCTCTTCAGTCTACATGGTCAATGTAGCAGATGCAGCACGATGTTGATGACAACAATGCTGCTTTCCACTTTGCCTCCTCATTTCTGGCCCATATCATGCAGCCCTACATGGCAGTGTGGAAATGACCCCAAATGACCTGGAAATCAGAAATGGATGAAAATGCTGAAAAGTGTTTTGGGTTGAAGTTTGATTAAGCAATCAGAAGGGAGAAAGAGCCATGGAAATCACTTAGAATGTGTGTGTTGCCACCCTAACGTCACTCACTGCTCACTATTCAAGAACAATACTGCCAAATACCACCATACCGTAAACAATTAGAAAGATATTATGATATGTAGTACTGTCTGTTTATACAACATTCTTACAGTTGTAATGTGTGTGTGTGCGTGCCTGCGCGCATCCTCCTATTTCCTTCCTCGGGTGTTAAATCAAGGCTCTCTCAGAAAGCCTACCCCCAAGGCCAGTGTACATAGGTGTGTGTGTGTGTGAGTGTGTGTGTGGGTGTGTGTGTGTGTGTGTGTGTGTGTGTGTGTGTGTGTGTGTGTGTGTGCGTGCGCGCGCGCCCCTGGAGGCATTCCACCCCACCAGAGAGTTCCTCTCTGTGGATGACATATCATTACTGCAATTACAGGGCAGAATAACTACAACTATGAACACGCACGCACATACCCACACACACACACAGCCTTTCTCTCTTTCTTGTAGGTATAGAGACAGCATACTCTGTTTTGAGTGAGTACACACACACACACACTCTGCACATGTGGCAGAAAGCTGGCAGGCCAGGGAATCCTGGGAGAGTCCCGTCACCTATAAAGAGCCTCTCTGTCTCTGAGTGTGTGTTCTCCTCAAAGTTAACATTCTTACCCTGTTCTCTCTCCCCTCCCCCTCCTCATATCTCCACCCCACCTCTCTCCAGTCTCTCACAAAGGTGTGTGTGTGTGTGTGTGTGTGTGTGTGTGTGTGTGTGTGTGTGTGTGTGTGTGTGTGTGTGTGTGTGTGTGTGTGTGTGTGTGTGTGTTCTCCTGGTCTGAATACCTTTTGTGGGGGCAGAACAGTTGAGTGATGATTTCCTAGCCACTGTGCTTCTACATCTGCTTTGCTTGCTGTTTGTGGTTTTAGGCTGGGTTTCTGTACAGTACTTTGTGACATCAGCTGATGTAAGAAGGGCTTTATAAATACATTTGATTGATTGATTGTGCGTTTCTCTAGCAATTGATCTATAGTTGGCTTAAGTGTTGTTGTCGTTGATAATGCCTGGAGTTTTCCCTGGGCAGGTCACATGGTGTGAGGGATGAGAGGAACATTTCAGTTGTTAGTGTTATGGTCTAGGAAAAACTCCAGGCCCTAGTGATGTTATCTCACCCCGTCTGCTAGCATTTGGCTCCTCTCTCTACTTTAAACACACACACACGCACACGCACGTGCACGCCGGAAGAAACAGCTAGCAGTATGCATACGTGCATGTAGAGTCTCCCTTTTTACAATCATTCATTCCTTCTTTCCTTCATTCCTTCTTTCCTAGCACTGCAGTTGTTATTCTCTCCTCTCTCTCTCCAATCTCTCTCTCTCCAGTCTCTCTCTACAGTCTCTCTCTCTCCAGTCTCTCTCTCTCTCTCTCTCCAGTCTCTCTCTCTCTTGACAGTCTCTCTCTCTCTCCAGTCGCTCTCTCTCTTTCCAGTCTCTCCAGTCTCTCTCTCTCTTTACAGTCTCTCTCTCTCTTTACAGTCTCTCTCTCGGTCTCTCTCTGTCTCTCTCCAGTCTCTCTCTCTCTTTCCAGTCTCTCTCTCTCTTTCCAGTCTCTCTCTCTCTCTCTCTCTCGCTCTCCAGTCTCTCTCTTTCTCTCCAGTCTCTCTCTCCAGTCTCTCTCTTTCTCTCCAGTCTCTCTCTTTCTAGTCTCTCTCTCTCTTTCCAGTCTCTCTCTGTCTCTACCTCTCTCTCTGTCTCTCTCTCTCTCCTGTCTCTCTCTCTCTCTCTCTCCAGTCTCTCTCCTGTCTCTCTCCAGACTCTCTCACTCTCTCTCTCTCTCTCTCGCTCTCTCTCTCTCTGTCTCTCTCCAGTCTATCTCTCTCTGTCTCTCTCTCTCTTTCCAGTCTCTCTCTCTCTTTCCATTCTGTCTCTCTCTCTCCTCTCTCTCTCCAGTCTCTCTCTCTCTCTCCAGTCTCTCTCCAGACTCTCTCTCTCTCTCTCTCTCTCTCTCTCTCTCTCCAGTCTATCTCTCTCTGTCTCTCTCTCTCTTTCCAGTCTCTCTCTCTTTCCAGTCTCTCTCTCTCCAGTCTCTCTCTCTCTCTCTCTCCTGTCTCTCTCTGTCTCTCTCCAGTCTCTCTCTCTCTTTCCAGTCTCTCTCCAGTCTCTCTCCAGACTCTCTCTCTCTGTCTCTCTCTCTCTTTCCAGTATGTCTCTCTTTCCAGTCTCTCTCTCTCTTTCCAGTCTCTCTCTCTTTCTAGTCTCTCTCTCTCTTTCCAGTCTCTCTCTCCAGTCTCTGTCTCTCTCTCTCTCTCTCTCTCTCTCTCTCTCTCTCTCTCTAGTCTCTCTCTCTCTTTCCAGTCTCTCTCTCCAGTCTCTGTCTCTCTCTCTCTCCTGTCTCTCCAGTCTCTCTCTCTCTTTCCAGTCTCTATCTTTCCAGTCTCTCTCTCTCTTTCCAGTCTCTGTCTCTCTCTCTCCTCTCTCTCTCTCCAGTCTCTCTCTCTCTCTCTCCAGTCTCTCTCCAGACTCTCTCTCTCTCTCTCTCTCTCTCTCCAGTCTAACTCTCTCTCTCTCTCTCCAGTCTATCTCTCTCTGTCTCTCTCTCTCTTTCCAGTCTCTCTCTCTTTCCAGTCTCCCTGTCTCTCTCCAGTCTCCCTGTCTCTCTCCAGTCTCTCTCTGTCTCTCCAGTCTCTCTCTCTCTTTCCAGTCTCTCTCTGTCTCTCTCTACAGTCTCTCTCTCTTTCCAGTCTCTCTCTCTCTCTCCAGTCTCTCTCTCTCTCTCCAGTCTCTCTCTCTTTCCAGTCTCTATCTGTCTCTTTCCAGTCTCTCTCTCTCTCTCCTGTCTCTCTCTCTCTCTCTCCAGTCTCTCTCTCTCTCTCCAGTCTCTCCAGTCTCTCTCCAGACTCTCTCTCTCTCTCTGTCTCTCTCCAGTCTCTCTCTCTCTCCAGTCTCTCTCTCTTTCCAGTCTCTCTCTCTCTTTCCAGTCGCTCTCTCTCTTTCCAGTCTCTCTCTCTCTTTCCAGTCTCTCTCTCTCTTTCCAGTCTCTCTCTCTCTTTCCAGTCTCTCTCTCTCTTTCCAGTCTCTCTCTTTTCAGTCTCTCTCTCTCTCCAGTCTCTCTCTCTCTCTCTCTCTCTCTAGTCTCTCTCTCTCTAGTCTCTCTCTCTCCATTCTCCCCAGTCTCTCTCTCTCTCCATTCTCCCCAGTCTCTCTCTCTCTCCATTCTCCCCAGTCTCTCTCTCACTCTCTCGTCTCTCTCTCTCTCTCTCTCTCTCTCTCTCTCCAGGCTCTCGCTCTCGCGTCTCTCTCTCTCTCTCCAGACTCTCTCTCTCTCGTGTCTCTCTCTCTCTCTCTCTCTCGAGTGTTTCTCTCTCTCTCTCTCTCTCTCTCGGGTCTCTCTCTCTCTCTCTCTCTCTCTCTCTCTCTCTCTCTCTCTCTCTCTCTCGTGTCTCTCTCTCTCATCTCTTTCCAGTCTCTCTCTCTAGTCTCTCTCTCTCTCCATTCTCTCTCATTTTCTCTCTCTCTCCATTCTCTCTCTCTCTCTTTCTAGTCTCTCTCTCTTGTCTCTCTCTCTCCAGTCTCTCCAGTCTCTCTCTCTCTCTCTCTCTCTCTCTCTCTCTCTCTCTCTCTCTCTCTCTCTCTCTCTCTCTCTCTCTCTCTCTCTCTCTCGAGTGTCTCTCTCGTCTCTCTCTCTCTCTCTCTCGAGTGTCTCTCTCTCTCTCTCTCTCTCTCTCCAGACTCTCTCTCAATTCAATTCAATTCAAGGGGAATAGGCATAGGAATGGCATAGGAAACAAGTGAAATAGATAATAAACAAAAGTGAATTAAACAATAAAAATCAACAGTAAACATTACACTCACAAAAGTTCTCTCTCTCCCTCTCTGTCACGTGAGGGAGACTTGATGTGGGTCAGACAGTCTGTTAGGTGGATGAGAAGCCTCGGGTCAGGAGTGACAAGCTGACGTGTGTGTGATGACTGTGGTATGCTGAGGTCAGGTTCTGAATGACTATGTTCTCTTTATCTGTGGGGAAGTGTGTGGGTGTATGACACCTTAGTGTCTCGTGTTTAATGTTGTATTAGAGAGGTGCTCTTACACAGGACTCTCTGTCTAACAGCACACACACACATACACACACACACACACACTCCAGACAAGTGGATAATTGTTCCTGTGGAATTTTCCAATCAGACTTTTATCCTCTCTGGAAATCAATACCGTCCCTTATACAGTACACTAGGGAAGGAATGATGTGTGTGTGGGTTTCCGTGTGTGTGTGGGTTTCCGTGTGTGTGTGGGTTTCCGTGTGTGTGTGGGTTTCTGTGTGTGTGTGTTTCCGTGTGTGTGTGGGTTTCCGTGTGTGTGTGTGTGTTTCCGTGTGTGTGTGGGTTTCCGTGTGTGTGTGTGGGTTTCCGTGTGTGTTACTTTCCGTGTGTGTGTGTGTGTGTTTCCATGTGTGTTAGTTTCCGTGTGTGTGTGTGGGTTTCCGTGTGTGTGTGTTTTCGTGTGTGTGTGTTTCCGTGTGTGTGTGTGGGTTTCCGTGTGTGTGTGTGTGTGTTTCCATGTGTGTTAGTTTCCGTGTGTGTGTGTGTGTTTCCATGTGTGTTAGTTTCCGTGTGTGTGTGTTTCCGTGTGTGTGTGTGTTTCCGTGTGTGTGTGGGTTTCCGCGTGTGTGTGGGTTTCCGTGTGTGTGTGGGTTTCCGTGTGTGTGTGGGTTTCTGTGTGTGTGTGTTTCCGTGTGTGTGTGGGTTTCCGTGTGTGTGTGTGGGTTTCCGTGTGTGTTACTTTCCGTGTGTGTGTGTTTCCATGTGTGTTAGTTTCCGTGTGTGTGTGTGGGTTTCCGTGTGTGTGTGTGTTTTCGTGTGTGTGTGTTTCCGTGTGTGTGTGTGGGTTTCCGTGTGTGTGTGTGTGTGTGTTTCCATGTGTGTTAGTTTCCGTGTGTGTGTGTGTGTTTCCATGTGTGTTAGTTTCCGTGTGTGTGTGTGTGTTTCCATGTGTGTTAGTTTCCGTGTGTGTGTGTGTGTTTCCGTGTGTGTGTGTGTTTCCGTGTGTGTGTGGGTTTCCGTCTGTGTGTGGGTTTCCGTGTGTGTGTGTGTGTTTCCGTGTGTGTGTGTGTGTTTCCGTGTGTGTTAGTTTCCATGTGTGTGGGATTCCGTGTGTGTGGGTTTCCGTGTGTGTGTGTGGGTTTCCGTGTGTGTGTGTGGGTTTCCGTGTGTGTGTGGGGGTTTCCGTGTGTGGGTTTCCGTGTGTGTGTTTCCGTGTGTGTGTGTGTGTGTGGGTTTCCGTGTGTGTGTGTGTGTGTGTGTGTGTGGGTTTCCGTGTGTGTGTGTGGGTTTCCGTGTGTGTTTGTGTGGGTTTCCGTGTGTGTGTGTGTGTGTGTGTGTGTGTGTGTGTGTGAAACGCTGCGTCAGTATAGGGTCATCAGTTTTGCCCAATTCACCCACATTACTTTTGCAGACAGGTCACCATCTCTCCATCCATCTCGCCTCCTCTCACTCCCGTTGTTTCTCTCTGTTCCTCCTGCTCTCTCTCTGTGGTGTGTGTGTTAGGGCAGGGCCGTATATCCAATTAATTTGAATGTATGTTTTTGCGTAAATTCAAAATAGTTTTTATGTCCGCATGTCTCCTTCGCTCCTTCTGTGCTGTGTGTTGCCTTCCCATTTACACCAGAGATCTGTATATAATGACCAGATGCTCATGTCTCCCTGACAATGGGAGTCGTTGTTCTAAATTCGTGAAGGCAGGCGATAAGCTCAGGTCCAAAATATGCCCATAGACATGAATTGTGCTTATTTTGGACAGAGTTTGGCGAGAGTGAAACCTCTCACTTTGCCTCTTCCTCTCTGTTTACACACACCAAGCCCCTCCCCCTGCCACTCCCAACAACAAAGGTGAGAGATCAACTCGCTCATATGGACACGGAAACGCATCGAGACATTATTTTACTGTAATAGAGGAAAGTTCACTTTCGGACGATACCCTTTTTATGTCTCAACTCCTCAAACTGCGTGAAGAGCAGACACTACTAAACGGGAGTATCAATGAACACTGATTCTGGAAAATGTACGCACAGTTTGTTGCAGTACCATGTTCCGCTAGCAGCGTTTTAGCCAAAGAGAAACACTATCTGTCTAGTCTGTGTTTTATAAATGTGCAATACGCATTAACTTCTTGATGCACCCATCCCGTTACCGGGATCATTTTCGTCAACATCCGCTGAATTGCAGAGCGCCAAATTCAAATTAAATTACTAAAAATATTTAATTTTCATGAAATCACAAGTGCAATATAGCAAAACACAGCTTAGCTTGTTGTTAATCCACCTGGCATGTCAGATTTCAATAAAGCTTTTCGTTGAAAGCATACCAAGCGTTTATGTAAGGACGTCTCTCTCAGTTGACAAAATATTACAAACAGCTAGCAGCCAAGTAGATTGGTCACAAGTCAGAAAAGCAATAAAATGAATCGCTTACCTTTGATGATCTTTGGATGTTTGCACTCACGAGACTCCCAGTTACACAATAAATGTTCCTTTTGTTCCATAAAGATTATTTTAATATCCAAAATACCTCCATTTGGTTGGCGCGTTATGTTCAGAAATCCACAGGCTCGAGCGGTCAAGACCAGGCAGACGACAATTCCAAGTAGTATCCGTAAAGTTCATAGAAACATGCCAAACATTTTTTATAATCAATCCTCAGGTTGTTTTTACAATATATAATCGCATGCAAAACGCATGCAAAACGCACCCAGCCATCCACTGACGTGATGTGATCTTTCTCGCTCATTTTTCAAAATAAAAGCCTGAAACAATGCCTAAAGAAGACTGTTCACACCATGGGGAAGCCATAGGAAAAGGACTCTGGTTGATATCCCTTTAAATGGAGCAAAGGCAGGCTATGGAACAGAGAGCTTTCAAGAAAAACAGCACTTCCGGGTTGGATTTTCCTTCCTTTCAGGTTTTCACCTGCAATATATCAGTTCTGTTATACTCAGTCAATATTTTGACAGTTTTGGAAACTTTAGTGTTTTCTGTCCTAATCTGACAATTATATGCATATTCTAGATTCTGGGCCTGAGAAATAGGCTTGTTTCATTTGGGTACGTTTTTCATCCAAACATCAAAATACTGCCCCCTACACGCAACAGGTTAAACACAATTATACAGTATAAGGAATTGGCAACTCATTCTTATTCTTGGAAATAAGGTAGGCAACTTGATTTCAACATCTGAACAAAGTGGACAGGCTAGCATGCTGGTCAAACAGTTGGAGACGGACAGAAGGGTGTGTTCATAACAATTCAACTGTTCTACCTTGTTAGCCAACAGATCCAAGTTGGCTCAATTTGAAATATAAAGATTAGCTGGCTACTAACTAGCACGTGGGCTTGTGCTTGAGAGATTGTTGGTGAGACCTGTGTTCCTTTTCTATAATGCCTGTTACAAGAAGTTAGTTGTTATTAGTGAATGCATCATGCATGGTTGTAGTGAAATGTGTAATAGAAGGGGGGCATTTCCATAGACATATTTGAAAGCCAGTGATTATTGCAACAACAAAAAAAGCAGATTCAACTATTTTGATAAAATAATGACATTATTAGTGGGCCTTATGGTTGTGGAAAGCTTAGCCTATGTCACGTTGTAGAAGGATCGGAGACAGGCGCAGGAATACGTAATAGTTTTTTTTATTACTACACCCAAAATACAACGTGTCATGAAAAGGCATGGGGACGAAGCCCAAAACAAACATGTATATAAAATACACAGGGATGTAACCCAAAAAGAAGAGCGAGGATAAACCTCTAAAGATTATGCGGGACGAGACCCGTAATAACAGTACGCGGGAAGAGACCCGTACTAACAATACGCGGGACGAGACCCGTACTAACAATACGCGGGACGAGACTCGTAATAACAATACGCGGGACGAGACCCGTACTAACAATACGCGGGACGAGACCCGTACTAACAATACGCGGGATGAGACCCGTAATAACAATACGCGGGATGAGACCCGTACTAACAATACGCGGGATGAGACCCGTACTAACAATACGCGGGAGGAGACCCGTACTAACAATATGCGGGAAGAGACCCGTACTAACAATACGCGGGACGAGACCCGTACTAACAATACGCGGGACGAGACCCGTACTAACGATACGCGGGACGAGACCCGTACTAACAATACGCGGGACGAGACCCGTAATAACTATACGCGGGACGAGACCCGTACTAACAATACGCGGGACGTGACCCGTACTAACAATACGCGGGACGAGACCCGTAATAACAATACGCGGGACGAGACCCGTACTAACAATACGCGGGACGTGACACGTACTAACAATACGCGGGACGAGACCCGTACTAACAATACGCATGACGAGACTCGTAATAACAATACGCGGGACGAGACCCGTACTAACAATACGCGGGACGAGACCCGTACTAACAATACGCGGGATGAGACCCGTAATAACAATACGCGGGATGAGACCCGTAATAACAATACGCGGGATGAGACCCGTAATAACAATACGCGGGACGAGACCCATAATAACAATACGCGGGACGAGACCCGTAATAACAATACACTGGACGAGACCCGTAATAACAATACACTGGACGAGACCCGTAATAACAATACGCGGGAAGAGACCCGTACTAACAATACGCGGGAAGAGACCCGTACTAACAATACGAGGGAGGAGACCCGTACTAACAATACGCGGGACGAGACCCGTACTAACGATACGCGGGACGAGACCCGTACTAACAATACGCGGGACGAGACCCGTACTAACAATACGCGGGACGAGACCCGTACTAACAATACGCGGGACGTGACCCGTACTAACAATACGAAGGACGAGACCCGTAATAACAATACGCGGGACGAGACCCGTACTAACAATACGCGGGACGAGACCCGTACTAACAATACGCGGGACGTGACCCGTACTAACAATACGCGGGACGAGACCCGTAATAACAATACACTGGACGAGACCCGTAATAACAATACGCGGGAAGAGACCCGTACTAACAATACGCGGGAAGAGACCCGTACTAACAATACGCGGGAGGAGACCCGTACTAACAATACGCGGGACGAGACCCGTACTAACAATACGCGGGACGAGACCCGTATTAACGATACGCGGGACGAGACCCGTACTAACAATACGCGGGACGAGACCCGTAATAACAATACGCGGGACGAGACCCGTACTAACAATACGCGGGACGTGACCCGTACTAACAATACGCGGGACGAGACCCGTACTAACAATACGCGGGACGTGACACGTACTAACAATACGCGGGACGAGACCCGTACTAACAATACGCGGGACGAGACCCGTACTAACAATACGCGGGACGAGACCCGTACTAACAATACGCGGGACGAGACCCGTAATAACAATACGCGGGACGAGACCAGTAATAACAATACGCGGGACGAGACCCGTACTAAGAATACGCGGGACGAGACCCGTACTAACAATACGCGGGACGAGACCCGTACTAACAATACGAGACCATAATTTGCAAATAAATGCATTAATAATCCTACAATGTGATTTTCTGGATTTTTTTTCTCATTTTGTCTGTCATAGTTGAAGTGTACCTATGATGAAAATTACAGGCCTCTCTCATCTATTTAAGTGGGAGAACTTGCACAATTGGTGGCTGACTAAATACTTTTTTGCCCCACTGTAGATACTTTTGTACCTTCCAGCATCTTCACAAGGTCTTTTGCTGTTGTTCTGGGATTGATTTGCACTTTTCGCACCAAAGTACGTTCCTCTCTAGGAGACAGAACACGTCTCCTTCTTGAGCGGTATGACAGCTGCGTGGTCCCATGGTGTTTATACTTGCGTACTATTGTTTGTACAGATGAACGTGGTACCTTCAGGCATTTGGAAATTGCTCCCAAGGATGAACCAGACTTGTGGAGGTCTACAATTATTTTTCTGAGGTCTTGGCTGATTTCTTTTGATGTTCCCATGGTGTCAAGCAAAGTGGCACTGAGTTTGAAGGTAGGCCTTGAAATACATCCACAGGTACAGCTCCAATTGACTCAAATGATGTCAATTAGCCTATCAGAAGCTTCTAATGCCATGACATCATTTTCTGGAATTTTCCACGCTTTTTAAAGGCATAGTCAACTTAGTGTCTGTAAACTTCTGACACACTGGAATTGTGATACAGTGAATTCTAAGTGAAATAATCTGTCTGTAAACAATTATTGGAAAAATTACTTGTCATGCATAACGTAGATGTCCTAACCGACTTGCCAAAACTATACTTTGTTAACAAGAAATTTGTGGAGTGGTTGAAAAACGAGTTTTAATGACTCCAACTTAAGTGTATGAACATTTCCGACTTCAACTGTATATACAATTACTAATCAGGGGAATTGGAATCAGGTGTGCGTCATGAAACGGACCTGTGACACCTAGAAGGTCGGTGGCGTAGACCTCTGGAACTGGTGCACGGAAGGAGCAGCAGTACCGGGGTAATCCGTGACAGCCTAGGTAGACTTTCACAAGCCCTGAATTCATTTGATTATTGCTGACTGTTTGAAATGCAGTGTATTTTACCATTAATTGTACAACGAAGCTTATTCAGAGAAAACATTAAACAAAATCTAGCTATATTAATCGTGAATGGCCCATGAATTTGAAAACATTGAGAGAGGATTTTTAGGCCAGCCCTAGTGTGTCTGTTTGTCTCTGTGTCTGTGTGTGTGTGTGTGTGTGTGTGTGTGTCTCTTTTCCTGTGTGTGTGTGTGTGTCTGTGTGAACAGCAACATTGCTCCTATAGTCATTAGTCAGCAGCTTTTTGTAGTGATATCACTCAGCAGCCCCCAATTACAACACCTACCTCACCTGCCTCCAGAGAGAGGTGTGTGTGTGTGCGTGTGCATGTGTGTGTAGGGGTGGGGGGGTGTAGTGTAGTGCTGACGTCTGTATCTGGAATTAAAGTGGTTCTGTGTGTGTGTGTGGGGGGGGGTGTAGTGTAGTGCTGACGTCAGTATCTGGAGTTAAAGTGGTTCTGTGTGTGTGTAGGGGGGGGGGGGGTGTAGTGTAGTGCTGACGTCAGTATCTGGAGTTAAAGTAGTTCTGTGTGTGTGTAGGGGGGGGGGGGGGTGTAGTGTAGTGCTGACGTCAGTATCTGGAGTTAAATTGGTTCTGTGTGTGTGGGGGGGTGTAGTGTAGTGCTGACCTCAGTATCTGGAGTTAAAGTGGTTCTGTGTATGTAGGGGGGGGGGGGGTGTAGTGTAGTGCTGACCTCAGTATCTGGAGTTAAAGTGGTTCTGTGTATGTAGGGGGGGGGGGGGGTGTAGTGTAGTGCTGACCTCAGTATCTGGAGTTAAAATGGTTCTGTGTGTGTATGTGTGGGGGGGGGGGGGTGTAGTGCTGACCTCAGTATTTGGAGTTAAAGTGGTTCTGTGTATGTGGGGGGGGGGGGGGGGGGTGTAGTGTAGTGCTGACGTCAGTATCTGGAGTTAAAGTGGTTCTGTGTGTGTGTAGGGGGGGGGGGGTGGTGTAGTGTAGTGCTGACCTCAGTATCTGGAGTTAAAGTGGTTCTGTGTGTGTGTAGGGGGGGGGGGGGGGGGGGTAGTGTAGTGCTAACCTCAGTATCTGGAGTTAAAATGGTTCTCTGTGTGTGTAGGGGTGGGGGGGTGTAGTGTAGTGCTAACCTCAGTATCTGGAGTTAAAGTGGTTCTGTGTGTGTAGGGGGGGGGGGGTGTAGTGTAGTGCTAACCTCAGTATCTGGAGTTAAAGTGGTTCTGTGTGTGTAGGGGGGGGGTGGGTGTAGTGTAGTGCTAACCTCAGTATCTGGAGTTAAAGTGGTTCTGTGTGTGTGTAGGGGGGGGGGTGGTGTAGTGTAGTGCTGACCTCAGTATCTGGAGTTAAAGTGGTTCTGTGTGTGTGTGTGGGGGGGGGGGGGGTGTAGTGTAGTGCTGACCTCAGTATCTGGAGTTAAAGTGGTTCTGTGTGTGTGTAGGGGGGGGGGTGTAGTGTAGTGTAGTGCTAACCTCAGTATCTGGAGTTAAAATGGTTATCTGTGTGTGTAGGGGGGGGGGGGGTGTAGTGTAGTGCTAACCTCAGTATCTGGAGTTAAAGTGGTTCTGTGTGTGTAGGGGGGGGGGGGCTGTAGTGTAGTGCTAACCTCAGTATCTGGAGTTAAAGTGGTTCTGTGTGTGTAGGGGGGGGGGGTGGGTGTAGTGTAGTGCTAACCTCAGTATCTGGAGTTAAAGTGGTTCTGTGTGTGTGTAGGGGGGTGGTGGTGTAGTGTAGTGCTGACCTCAGTATCTGGAGTTAAAGTGGTTCTGTGTGTGTGGGGGGGGGGGGGTGTAGTGTAGTGCTGACCTCAGTATCTGGAGTTAAAGTGGTTCTGTGTGTGTAGGGGGGGAGGGGTTTGGTGTAGTGCTGACGTCAGTATCTGGAGTTAAAGTGGTTATGTGTGTGTGGGGGGGGGGGGGGGGGGGGGGGGTGTAGTGTAGTTCTGACCTCAGTATCTGGAGTTAAAGTGGTTCTGTGTGTGTAGGGGGGGGGGGGGGGGGTGTAGTGTAGTGCTGACCTCAGTATCTGAAGTTAACGTGGTTCTGTGTGTGTGTAGGGGGGGGGGGGGGGGGGGTTGTAGTGTAGTGCTGACCTCAGTATCTGGAGTTAAAGTGGTTCTGTGTGTGTGTAGGGGTGGGGGGGGGGTGTAGTGCTAACCTCAGTATCTGGAGTTAAAGTGGTTCTGTGTGTGTAGGGGGGGGGGGGGTGTAGTGTAGTGCTGACCTCAGTATCTGGAGTTAAAGTGGTTCTGTGTGTGTGTAGGGGGGGGGGGGGGGGGGTGTAGTGTAGTGCTGACCTCAGTATCTGGAGTTAAATTGGTTCTGTGTGTGTAGGGGGGGAGGGGTTTGGTGTAGTGCTGACCTCAGTATCTGGAGTTAAATTGGTTCTGTGTGTGTGTGTGGGGGGGGGGGGGGGGGGTGTAGTGTAGTGCTAACCTCAGTATCTGGAGTTAAATTGGTTCTGTGTGTGTGTAGGGGGGGGGAGGGGGGGTGTAGTGCTAACCTCAGTATCTGGAGTTAAAGTGGTTCTGTGTGTGTGTAGGGGGGGGGGGGGGGTGTAGTGCTAACCTCAGTATCTGGAGTTAAAGTGGTTCTGTGTGTGTAGGGGGGGGGGGTGTAGTGTGGTGTAGTGCTGACCTCAGTATCTGGAGTTAAATTGGTTCTGTGTGTGTAGGGGGGGGGGGGTGTAGTGTAGTGCTGACCTCAGTATCTGGAGTTAAATTGGTTCTGTGTGTGTAGGGGGGGAGGGGTTTGGTGTAGTGCTGACCTCAGTATCTGGAGTTAAATTGGTTCTGTGTGTGTGTGTGTGGGGGGGGGGGGGGGGGGTGTAGTGTAGTGCTAACCTCAGTATCTGGAGTTAAATTGGTTCTGTGTGTGTGTAGGGGGGGGAGGGGGGGTGTAGTGCTAACCTCAGTATCTGGAGTTAAAGTGGTTCTGTGTGTGTGTAGGGGGGGGGGGGGGGTGTAGTGCTAACCTCAGTATCTG
>NC_048571.1:15693346-15765846 GCF_013265735.2 Oncorhynchus mykiss
AGGGTTTGTGTGTGTGTGGTGGGTTTGTGTGTGTGTGTGGTGGGTTTGTGGGGTTTGTGTGTGTGTGTGTGTGGTGCATTTGCGGGGTTTGTGTGTGTGTGTGGTGCGTTTGCGGGGTTTGTGTGTGTGTGTGTGGTGCGTTTACGGGGTTTGTGTGTGTGCGTGGTGGGTTTGCGGGGTTTGTGTGTGTGCGTGGTGGGTTTGCGGGGTTTGTGTGTGTGCGTGGTGGGTTTGCGGGGTTTGTGTGTGTGGTGTGTATGAATGTGCCATGGCAGGACATGTGTTCCATGTCTACAGCCACAGTCTCAGCAACCTCCACATGGACATTATGACGGTAAGATGCTTCACACTCAAACAGCCCGCAAATATATGCAGTTGTCTTGAGTGTTTGAGGCCTGGGGGCGATCAGTGTGTGTGTGTGTTTGTCCTGACTGAGTGTGAGTAATGTCTTTGTTTCCTTCTCATGTATGTCTGTGATCGTTGTGTTGTGTCTGAACCGGTCTGTGATTGTTGTGTTGTGTCTGAACCGGTCTTATCGATGTGTTGTGTCTGAACCGGTCTGTGATCGATGTGTTGTGTCTGAACCGGTCTGTGATCGATGTGTTGTGTCTGAACCGGTCTGTGATCGTTGTGTTGTGTCTGAACCGGTCTGTGATCGATGTGTTGTGTCTGAACCGGTCTGTGATCGATGCGTTGTGTCTGAACCGGTCTGTGATCGATGTGTTGTGTCTGAACCGGTCTGTGATCGATGTGTTGTGTCTGAACCGGTCTGTGATCGATGTGTTGTGTCTGTCTGAACCGGTCTGTGATCGATGTGTTGTGTCTGAACCAGTCTGTTATCATTGTGTTGTGTCTGAACCGGTCTTATCGATGTGTTGTGTCTGAACCGGTCTGTTATCATTGTGTTGTGTCTGAACCGGTCTGTTATCATTGTGTTGTGTCTGAACCGGTCTGTTATCATTGTGTTGTGTCTGAACCGGTCTGTTATCATTGTGTTGTGTCTGAACCGGTCTTATCGATGTGTTGTGTCTGAACCGGTCTTATCGATGTGTTGTGTCTGAACCGGTCTTATCGATGTGTTGTGTCTGAACCGGTCTGTTATCATTGTGTTGTGTCTGAACCGGTCTTATCATTGTGTTGTGTCTGAACCGGTCTTATCGATGTGTTGTGTCTGAACCGGTCTGTTATCATTGTGCTGTGTCTGAACCGGTCTGTTATCGTTGTGTTTTGTCTGAACCATTCTGTTATCATTGTGCTGTGTCTGAACTGGTCTGTTATCATTGTGCTGTGTCTGAACCGGTCTGTTATCGTTGTGTTTTGTCTGAACCATTCTGTTATCATTGTGTTGTGTCTGAACTGGTCTGTTATCATTGTGCTGTGTCTGAACCGGTCTGTTATCGTTGTGTTTTGTCTGATCTGTCTCTCTGGTCTCGACAGGTGATCCTGGTACAGGTGAATCCAGGGGAGACCTTCACCATCAGAGCGGAGGACGGCTCGCTGCAATGCATCCAGGGTAGGTCACACGCTTATGATATCACAACCCTGAGCCTCAGTTACACCTGTCTCATTTTGATGACCTCATCCCTGTTCTCTGTTGACATCACAACATTGTGCTTAGCTAGATGTGTGTGTGTGATATTCGATGGCTTGTGTTGTACTTTAAACATACTGGTATATAACAAGCTATTATAGACCAGGGGGATTCCTGTAACTCCAAGGGTGTGTCTCACTCTGATGACATCACAACAGAGTGAGATATAAATCCCCCCTGCCTTTATCTCTCTCTGTCTCTCTGTCTCTCTGTCTCTCTCTCTCTCTCTCTCAGTACAGTCTTGGCTCAGACAGCCCCCCTCCCCTACTATGTTATTCTAGCTAATTACCCAACCTTCATCCTCCACCCAGTGTGCAATTCAATTAGGTCTCAGAGCTTTTGTCAGATGCCAAAGAGACAGACAGACACCCAGACAGACAGGCAGGCAGGGAGAAGATGTGTTTGTACTGCCAGAGTCTCTGAGTGGGTAGGATATGTTTCCAGCCCAGTGTCAGGTACAGGTTGGGCCAGACAGCGTATGGGTTAAGGCACCTGCAGACCAGGTTCTGTTTGCTCCTAGCAGAACTTGGCGAGGCGAAAGCCAACGTCTGTGGTCGCATACTCCATTAATAACCTTATACTGCAGTGGGCTGAATCAGGGTCACAGAGTGTTTCTTGATAGTTTTAAACAAATCTTCTTTGAAACAAGAGTATACACCTTCACACACATGGTTGTGGGCTTAAAAAGGAGACACCTGCACCATGTCAGATATAGAGTTGAAATGTATTACATTTTGAGTTTGCATTTCAATATTACCCTTTATATACATCACAGATGACTGAAATATACCACATGACCAAAAATATGTGGACACCTCCTCGTCGAACATTGCAAAATCATGGGCATTAATATGGAATCTGTCCCCCCTTTGCTGCTATAACAGACTACACTCATCTGGGAAGTGTTTCCACTAGATGTTGGAACATTGCTGCTACAATAGCCTCCACTCATCTGGGAAGTGTTTCCACTAGATGTTGGAACATTGTGCTTCCGACACAAAGTCGGAAGCACAGAATCATCAAGAATGTATGTTGTAGCGTTCAATTGCCACTTCACTGGAACTAAGGGGCCTAGCCCGTACCATGAAAACAGCCCCAGACCATAATTCCTCCTCTACCAAACTTTACAGTTGGCACTATGCGTTACAGTTGCTACTATGCTTTACAGTTGCCACTAAGCTTTGTAGTTGGCACTTTACAGTTGGCACTACATCGTGCGAGTAGCGTTCTCCTGGCATCCGCCAAACCCAGATTTGTCCGTTGGACTGCCAGGTGGCGAAGCGTGATTCATCACTCCAGAGAACGTGTTTCCACTGCTCCAGAGTCCAATGGCGGCGAGCTTTACACCACTCCAGCCGAGTAACCAAGGACAGATGATTTTTACACGCTACGCACTTCAGCGGTCCCGTTCTGTGAGCTTGTGTGGCCTACCACTTCGCGGCTGAGCCATTGTTGCTCCTAGACGTTTCCACTTTACAATAACAGCACTTACAGTTCACCGGGGCAGCTCTAGCAGGGCAGAAATTTGACGAACTGACTTGTTGGAAAGGTGGAATCCTATGATGATGCCACGTTGAAAGTCACTGGGCTCTTCAGTAAGGCCATTCTACTGCTAATGTTTGTCTATGGAGATTGCATGACTGTGTGCTCAATTTTATACACCTGTCAGCAACAGGTGAAATAGACGAATCCACTAATTTGAAGGGTTGTCCACATTTTTACATAGCGACACATATTTATATATTATTTTTAAATATAATTTAGATTAATTGTGAAATTATGAAAAATATTAATAACATTCCACCCATGTGGCGATTTGGTCATAAAATACCTTTGCTTGAAAATCTTGAAAAAATGTGGCAATATTGTTGTTTGTCCCTCTCGAGTCACTGCAACAACGTAGCCAGTAACACTTCCTCAAAATAGTCCGAATTAATCTAAGATAAATCAAGAAATCTGTAATACATTTTTGTGTTTTTACAGAGGTCTCAGTCATGCAATTATTATTATTTATTTTTTTACCCCTTTTTCTCCCCAATTGGTAGTTACAGTCTTGTCCCATCGCTGCAACTCCCGTATGGACTCGGGAGAGGCGAAGGTCGAGAGCCGTACGTCCCCCGAAACACAACCCAGCCAAGCCGCACTGCTTCTTGACACAATGCCCACTTAACCCGGAAGCCAGCCGCACCAATGTGTCGGAGGAAACACCTGGCGACGGTGTCAGCTTGCATTGTGCCTGGCCCGCCACAGGAGTCGCTAGTGCACGATGGGACAATGATATCCCTGCCGGCAAAACCCTCCCCTAACCCAGACGACGCTGGGCCAATTTTGCGCCGCCCCATGGGTCTCCCGGTCTCGGCCTGCTTCGACAGAACCTGGACTCGAGCCAGAATCTCAGGTGGCACAGCTAGCACTGCGATGCAGTCCCTTAGACCACTGCACCACTCGGGAGGCCCAAGACATGCAATTTGACACCTAGCTAAGACATTTGGTGCAATATTTCACAAGTGAACAAAATGTGCATGAAAACTAGTCGTCTCGCATTGAATGACAACAAACACTTCATAGAAAAATCCGGTACATAGTTCAACGGTAGAGATGGGAACTATCACAGACGAAGGGGTGTAGACTTCAGCTACTGAACTTCGACTTGCCCCGAGAGAAAAAGAACAGCGGGGGGAAACAAACTACTGCCGAACACAAGAAGGAATAACAACTTCTCTAAATCTCCTCATAATATATGCAGGAGGTGTTTGGACTAGATAGCATGCGACAGGCTTTAGGGTTAGACAGTGTGTCTGTGTGTATAGGGGGTGTTACTCTGCACACTCAGGTTGAGGAAGCAGACAGGAGAGGTCACTGGAACAGAACACCCTCTATGACCACACACACACACACACACACACACACACACACACACACACACACACACACACACACACACACACACACACACACACACACACACACACACACGCTCAGGTCACTGGGTTTAGTGAGAGTTGGGGTGAAGCAGTGTGTTTGAAGACCAGTTGAGCTGTTCTTTACTGAGTGTGATTACTGAGACCTCAGAGCAGTGTGTGTGTGTGTGTGTGTGTGTGTGTGTGTGTGTGTGTGTGTGTGTGTGTGTGTGTGTGTGTGTGTGTGTGTGTGTGTGTGTGTGTGTGTGTGTGTGTGTGTGTGTGTGTGTGTGTGTGTGTGTGTGCGTGCGTGCGTGCGTGCGTGCGTGTGCATGTACATCTATTACAGAGACTGGAGTTTTATATAAAGTAACCTCTGTTTGACTGGAGTACTGTGGTACACACACTGCTCTGACTGTATCAGTCAATATACTACACTGTCCAAAGACAGATTCTTCAAGACAGAATCTCTATCTCACTCACTCGTTTCCCCTCGCTCTATCTAGGGTTCAATACCGGTGGCCGGTATTCCGGTACTTCCCAACCAAGCTCCTTCCTGTATTCCCGATAAAGATAACGAAGGGTCCCGTGGACCAATAATATAAAAATGTTATGCCCCTGGCTTTTGATCCACTTAACTATTTTCCCTTACTTTCTCTCCCCTCTCCCTCTCTCCCCTCTCACTCTCTCCCTCCCTGAACGTTCCCACACTCACATCAAAGGCAGTGACTATAGAGTGTGTGTGAAAGCACCATGCTATGGAATGTGTGTGTGTGTGTGTGTGTGTGTGCTTTTGCCACAGCCATCCTAGAGCTGGCAGGATAATTATGAGTGGGACATCTGTAGGCTTTTGCTGTTGTAGTGCTGTTACATGTATGGGTAATGTAGTTTAAAGTATTTCCTATCAGAGCACCTGTTGCAGTGTGGTTGTAGTTTAATGTATTTCCTGAACAGGGCTGTGATCTCTTTTCCAGGTGTGTGTGTGTGTGTGTGTGTGTGTGTGTGTGTGTGTGTGTGTGTGTGTGTGTGTGTGTGTGTGTGTGTGTGTGTGTGTGTGTGTGTGTGTGTGTGTGTGTGTGTGTGTGTGTGTGTGTGTGTGTGTGTGTGTGTGTGTGTGTGTGTGTGTGTGTGTGTGTGTGTGTGTGTGTGTGTGTGTGTGTGTGTGTGTGTGTGTGTGTGTGTGTGTGTGTGTGCCATCTGCTCAAAGCCAAGAAACTCTTTGATTCTCTTTCACCGACACGTGAGACCTTTCCCATAACTCTCTTTCTCTCTCTTTCTAAATCCTTATCTATCGCTCTCTCTTTCTATATCCTTATCTATCGCTCTCTCTTTCTATATCCTTATCTATCGCTCTCTCTTTCTATATCCTTATCTATCGCTCTCTCTTTCTATATCCTTATCTATCGCTCTCTCTTTCTATATCCTTATCTATCGCACTCTCTTTCTATATCCTTATCTATCGCTCTCTCTTTCTATATCCTTATCTATCGCTCTCTCTTTCTATATCCTTATCTATCGCTCTCTCTTTCTCTCTCTTTCTATATCCTTATCTATCGCACTCTCTTTCTATATCCTTATCTATCGCTCTCTCTTTCTATATCCTTATCTATCGCTCTCTCTTTCTCTCTCTTTCTATATCCTTATCTATCGCTCTCTCTTTCTCTCTCTTTCTATATCCTTATCTATCGCTCTCTCTTTCTCTCTCTTTCTATATCCTTATCTATCGCTCTCTCTTTCTCTCTCTTTCTATATCCTTATCTATCGCTCTCTCTTTCTCTCTCTTTCTATATCCTTATCTATCGCTCTCTCTTTCTATATCCTTATCTATCGCTCTCTCTTTCTCTCTCTTTCTATATCCTTATCTATCGCTCTCTCTTTCTCTCTCTTTCTATATCCTTATCTATCGCTCTCTCTTTCTCTCTCTTTCTATATCCTTATCTATCGCTCTCTCTTTCTCTAAGTCAGTTGTATGTAACAAATAGTATGTCGTGCTGTAATTATCCTGCGTGCAAAACAGGTTGCAGTCAATGAGTCAGGTTGTATTCTGGTTGCAGAAGGACATTTTGTCCACATCTTTTTAGCAACCAGAAATATACATCTTTATGTGATTTAAATGACCAGATATATGTTAAAGATGACATCATAGTCATGATGTTGTCATGTTGTCTTTACCTGGTTTAGTTGTAATCTGGTTCAATGTCAACTTCTCATCTAGGAAACACATTTACTTGTGCTTGGGTGGGCTTAGTGTTGGGTGGGCTTAGTGTTGGGTGGGCTTAGTATTGGGTGGGCTTAGTGTTGGGTGGGCTTAGTGTTGGGTAGGCTTAGTGTTGGGTGGGCTTAGTGTTGGGTAGGCTTAGTGTTGGGTAGGCTTAGTGTTGGGTAGGCTTAGTGTTGGGTGGGCTCAGTGTTGGGTGGGCTCAGTGTTGGGTGGGCTCAGTGTTGGGTGGGCTCAGTGTTGGGTGGGCTCAGTGTTGGGTGGGCTTAGTGTTGGGTGGGCTTAGTGTTGGGTGGGCTTAGTGTTGGGTTTGCTTAGTGTTGGGTGGGCTTAGTGTTGGGTGGGCTCAGTGTTGGGTGGGCTTAGTGTTGGGTGGGCTTAGTGTTGGGTGGGCTCAGTGTTGGGTGGGCTTAGTGTTGGGTGGGCTTATAGTGTTGGGTAGGCTTAGTGTTGGGTAGGCTTAGTGTTGGGTAGGCTTAGTGTTGGGTGGGCTCAGTGTTGGGTGGGCTCAGTGTTGGGTGGGCTTAGTGTGCAAGTGTGTGTATAGGAGGAGCGTAGGGTCACTGTGTTCCAGTTCTGTGACATCATCAGCAGGCGCAGCAGATGCATGGGGGAGGGGCTTGTCAGACTGTGTGAATATTTCAACGTGTGTCTGTGTGTATTAAAAAACAGACTTTTAGAAACTAGAAACAACGATCTGAAGGAACGGAGGAGAGAGGGAGATACAGAGACAAAGAAAGAGAGGCACAGAGACATGAAAAAGTATTTGTCCCCTTTCTGATTTTAAACATATTATTTTTTATACTGAATGTCATCAGATCTTCAACCAAAAGCTAATATTAGATAAACGGAACCTGAGTTTACAAATAACAACAACAAAAATATACTTATTTTATTTATTTAATTAACAAAAGTTATGGAACGACCAATTCTCCAGTGTGAAAACGTCATTTCCCCCTCACACTCAATAAGTGGTTGAACCACCTTCAGCAGCGCTGACTGCAACCAAACGCTTCCTGTAGTTGTCTCTCACGTCGCTCTGGAGGAATTGTGTCCCACTCTTACATGCAGAACTGCTTAAACTGCTTGTTTCAAATCCTGCCACAACATCTCGATTGGGATCATTAGGTCTGGACTTTGACTGGTCCATTCCAAAACTTCAAATTTGTTGCTTTTTAGCCATTTTCTTGTAGACTTGATTGTGTGTTTTGGATCATTGTCTTGCTGCGTGCGTGCGTATAGTGCGTTGGGTTCCTCCACTAGGTTTGGGAAAGCTGTCACCATGAGAATGAAAACCTCTCCAGGTGGTGTGTAATGGTATTTGGGCCCACAGGGCCTAGAGTGTGTGAGTTAGTGTGGTTCTGTTTGGAGACAACTAAATCATGACAAAACAAAAAGATAATTACTTTACACATAGGAAAGAATTAACAAAAGAAAACAGAGCAAACTAGAATGCTACTTGGCCCTAAACAGAGAGTACACAGTGGCAGAATACCTGACCCCTGTGACTGACCCAAACTTAAGGAAAGCTTTGACTATGTACAGACTCAGTGAGCATTGCTATTGAGAAAGGCCGCCGTAGGCAGACCTGGCTCTCAAGAGAAGACAGGCTATGTGCACATGTAACGGATGTGAAACGGCTAGCTTAGTTAGCGGTGCGCGCTAAATAGCGTTTCAATCGGCGACGTCACTTGCTCTGAGACCTTGAAGTAGTGGTTCCCCTTGCTCTGCAAGGGTCGCGGCTTTTGTGGAGCGATGGGTAACGATGCTTCGAGGAGTGACTGTTGTTGATGTGTGCAGAGGGTCCCTGGTTCGCGCCCGGGTATGGGCGAGGGGACGGTCTAAAGTTATGCTGTTACACACACTGCCCACAAAATGAGGTGGAAACTGAGCTGCACTTCCTAACCTCCTGCCCAATGTATGACCATATTAGAGACACATATTTCCCTCAGATTACACAGATCCACAAAGAATTAGAAAACAAAAATGTTGATAAACTCCCTTATCTACTGGGTGAAATACCACAGTGTGCCATCACAGCAGCAAGATGTGTGACCTGTTGCCACAAGAAAAGGGCAACCAGTGAAGAACAAACACCATTGTAAATACAACCTATATTTATGTTTATTTATTTTCCCTTTTGTACTTTAACTATTTGTACATTGTTACAACACTGTATATATGCATAATAGGACTTCTATCTGTGTGTGTGTTTGCTCCTGAGAGAGTGCTTTTCCAGATTTGGAATTCTTGGCTTCCGGGAAGCTCAGGGATCAACTGAAGCAGTCCTCCCTCCATCCCTCTATCTGTCTGTCTGAAAACATCATCCCTCTTTCCTTCTCTTCTCTCTGTCCCGTTCTCTCATCCTATCTGTTCTATTCCCTTCAACATCAGCTACTTATGCTTCTCTGTCTTCTCTTTCGTTCCTTCTTTCTGGCTTGTAGGGGAAAGCCCTTTTCCTTCCGCTCAGCTGTGATAAGCTTAGAGATGAAATGGACAACTGTGATAGGCTCAGAGATGAAAGAGACAGATGTGATAGGCTCAGAGATGAAAGAGACAACTGTGATAGGCTCAGAGATGAAAGAGACAGATGTGATAGGCTCAGAGATGAAAGAGGCAGCTGTGATAGGCTCAGAGATGAGAGACAGATGTGATAGGCTCAGAGATGAAAGAGACAGGAAGTCAGGGTCTGGGGCGGGGCTTAGCCTTGGGGAGCGAGGAGTGAGAGGAGAGACTGGAAAGAAAAGGAGAGGAAGAGAGGGACCAAGAAATTTGATAGAGAGATATATAATAGAGATACAGTGCCTTGCGAAAGTATTCGGCCCCCTTGAACTTTGCGACCTTTTGCCACATTTCAGGTTTCAAACATAAAGATATAAAACTGTATTTTTTTGTGACGAATCAACAACAAGTGGGACACAATCATGAAGTGGAACGACATTTATTGGATATTTTTACTTTTTTAACAAATCAAAAACTGAAAAATTGGGCGTGCAAAATTATTCAGCCCCTTTACTTTCAGTGCAGCAAACTCTCTCCAGAAGTTCAGTGAGGATCTCTGAATGATCCAATGTTGACCTAAATGACTAATGATGATAAATACAATCCACCTGTGTGTAATCAAGTCTCCGTATAAATGCACCTGCACTGTGATAGTCTCAGAGGTCCGTTAAAAGCGCAGAGAGCATCATGAAGAACAAGGAACACACCAGGCAGGTCCGAGATACTGTTGTGAAGAAGTTTAAAGCCGGATTTGGATACAAAAAGATTTCCCAAGCTTTAAACATCCCAAGGAGCACTGTGCAAGCGATCCTCACTGAACTTCTGGAGAGAGTTTGCTGCACTGAAAGTAAAGGGGCTGAATAATTTTGCACGCCCAATTTTTCAGTTTTTGATTTGTTAAAAAAGTTTGAAATATCCAATAAATGTCGTTCCACTTCATGATTGTGTCCCACTTGTTGTTGATTCTTCACAAAAAAATACAGTTTTATATCTTTATGTTTGAGCCTGAAATGTGGCAAAAGGTCGCAAAGTTCAAGGGGGCCGAATACTTTCGCAAGGCACTGTATATATATATATATATATATATATATATATATATATAGATAGATAGAACATGGGTCAATGTAATGTAATGTCTTGCATTCTCTCTCCTTCTTCCTCTCCTTCCCTTTTCCACACCCCTACTTTTTGTCTGATAAGCCAAAAGCCCCAGGACAACACACACACACACACACAGACAGACAGACAGACAGACAGACAGACAGACAGACAGACAGACAGACAGACGAATGTTGAGTAGGGAAAGTCCCTGCTAATTTAGAATTTCCAGTATTCTTTCCACTGAACCCTCTCTCCTCCTTCTCTCCCTCCTTCTCTCACTCCTTCCCTCGATCTTCCTCTCTCCTTCCCTTGGTCTCTCTCACTTTCTACCTCTCTCTCTCTCCGTCCGTCTCTCTCTCTCTCTGTCTGTCTCTCTGTGATGGACACAAACACCCTGCTGTTCAGATCATGACTCACACAGCAGGAATTTCCCAGATGAAAATGTGGAGAGAGTGAAAGGAGGGAGAGAGGGAGGAAGAGTCTGCTAACATCTATGGAAGAGAGCGAGAGAAAGTTCCTAATGACGTTTATTGAACACCAACTCATTTCTTCACTGATGGATATCAGGTGAGACAGGGCTTAAGTTTTAGGGAGAGGGAGAGAAAGAAAAGTAGAAGGGAGGGAGGGAGGGAGGGAGGGAGGGAGGGAGGGAGGGAGGGAGGGAGGGAGGGAGGGAGGGAGGGAGAGAGAGAGAGAGAGAGAGAGAGAGAGAGAGAGAGAGAGAGAGAGAGAGAGAGAGAGAGAGAGAGAGAGAGAGAGAGAGAGAGAGAGAGAGAGAGAGAGAGAGAGAGAGAGAGAGAGAGAGAGAGAGAGAGAGAGAGAGAGAGAGAGAGAGAGAGAGAGAGAGAGAGAGAGAGAGAGAGAGAGAGAGAGAGAGAGAGAGAGAGAGAGAGAGAGAGAGAGAGGGGGACGGACGGACGGACGGACGGACGGACGGACGGACGGACGGACGGACGGACGGACGGACGGACGGACGGACGGACGGACGGACGGACGGACGGACGGACGGACGGACGGACGGACGGACGGACGGACGGACGGACGGACGGACGGACGGACGGACGGACGGACGGACGGACGGACGGACGGACGGACGGACGGACGGACGGACGGACGGACGGACGGACGGACGGACGGACGGACGGACGGACGGACGGACGGACGGACGGACGGACGGACGGACGGACGGACGGACGGACGGACGGACGGACGGACGGACGGACGGACGGACGGACGGACGGACGGACGGACGATGGGAGGAGAGCAGGAAATGGTTATGAGACTCCCAGTCTGTTTACACTCCAACAGCTGTTGCACCTCTTCACTCTCTCGCTGTGTGTGTGCGTGTATTCATACATTGGGAACAGTGAGTCATCAGGATCTGGGTTATTAGATCGAGAGAGACGACTTCCCTGCCTCCCTCCCTACCCCTCTTCCTCCCTGCCTCCCTCCCTACCCCTCTTCCTCCCTGCCTCCCTCCCTACCCCTCTTCCTCCCTGCCTCACTCCATCCCCCTCTTCCTCCCTGCCTCCCCCCTACCCTTCTTCCTCCCATCTTCCTCCCTGCCTCCCTCCCTACCCCTCTTCCTCCCTGCCTCCCTCCCCCTCTTCCTCCCTGCCTCCCTCCCTACCCCTCTTCCGCTCTCTCTCTCTCTCTCTCTCTCTCTCTCTACTTCTACATATCCTGTTAATATTCTCCACCATATTTCCAGACATTTTCAGAGAAAATCAGTTTAGAAAATGTGGGTCTCAGTGTGTGCGTCACAGGAGGCTGCTGATGGGAGGACGGCTCATTATAATGGCTAGAATGGAGCGAATGGAATGGCAGCAAACACATGGACGCATGGGCATGTATTTGATACCATTCCACTTATTCCATTCCAGCCATTACCACAAGCCCATCCTCCCCAATTAAGGTGCCACCAACCTCCTGTGGTGTGAGTGTTATGGTGTTGGTAATTTAGCCTTGCTCCAGACATGACGTTAGCTTGGTTGGATCACAACCAGCAGCAGAACTAGGCCACCTCAGCAAACACAGCCCTGGGAGAGGAGAGGGCAGTCAGGAAGTCTGGCTAAGCTAGCGCTAGGCTATTTCATATGCATGTTTTGCTAATGCTAGGCTAAGAGGGGTCTAATGCTACGTTAACAAGAGGAGAGGAGATGACTGAAGATATTACTCTGTATCATAATAGATATATCTCTCTCTTTCTCTTTCTCTATTTCTCTCTCTCTTTCTCTCTCTCTCTCTCTCTCTTTTTCTCTCTCTCTCTCTCTCTCTCTCTCTCTCTCTGCTGACTTGCTCTGGAATGTCAATCATAAGTGATGATGCTGCGTTTGTAGTGGAAGTGGAAGTACTTTGTATGTACCTCCTGCTTCACTGATCCTCACCGCCCTCATTCATCATGGCTACCAGACTTGTGACTGTGTGGCATCAGATTTGCCTCGACCACTCCAGACTGTCTGGTCTCTGCTATTTCAGATGTGCTGTCTCCCACAGTTCCTGCATCGTCTCGCTCTCTCTCGTGCGCGCTTTCTCCGTCTCTCTCTCTCTCTGTCTCTGTTTCACTCTCTCTCTCTCACTGTCTCTCTCTCTCTGTTCTCTCTTTTTATCATTCTCTCTCTCTTTCATTCTGTCTATTTCTCACTGTAAAACTTCACTCCCATCCTGCACATTGTTCCTGTAATTTACTTTGATGTGTGCTGGACTTAATGTTGTGTGTGTGGGGCTTCAGGCAGAAGAAACTAGAGGTCGACCGATTATGATTTTTCAACGCCGATACCGATTATTGGAGGACCAAAAAAAAGCCGATACCGATTAATCAGACAATTTTTATTTATTTATTTGTAATAATGACAATTACAACAATACTGAATGAACATTTATTTGAACTTAATATAATACATCAATAAAATCAATTTAGCCTCAAATAAATAAACGAAACATGTTCGATTTGGTTTAAATAATGCAAAAACAAAGTGTTGGAGAAGAAAGTAAAAGTGCAATATGTGCCAAATAAGAAAGCTAACGTTTAAGTTCCTTGCTCAGAACATGAGAACATATGAAAGCTGGTGGTTCCTTTTAACATGAGTCTTCAATATTCCCAGGTAAGAAATTTTAGGTTGTAGTTAATATAGTATTTATAGGACTATTTCTCTCTATATCATTTGTATTTCATATACCTTTGACTATTGGATGTTCTTATAGGCACTTTAGTATTGCCAGTGTAACAGTATAGCTTCCATCCCTCTCCTCGCTCCTACCTGGGCTCGAACCAGCAACACAACGACAACAGCCACCCTCGAAGCAGCGTTACCCATCGCTCCACAAAAGCCGCGGCCCTTGCAGTGCAAGGGGAACAACCACTCCAAGTCTCAGAGTGAGTGATGTTTGAAATGCTATTAGCACGCACCCCGCTAACTAGCTAGCAATTTCACCTCGGTCACACGAGCCTAATCTCGGGAGTTGATAGGCTTGAAGTCATAAACATCAGAGCTGCTGGCAAAACTCACGAAAGTGCTGTTTGAGTGAATGCTTACGAGCCTGCTGCTGCCTACCACCGCTCAGTCAGACTGCTCAGTCAGACTGCTCTATCAAATCATAGACTTAGTTATAACATGATAACACACAGAAATATGAGCCTTAGGTCATTAATATGGTCGAATCTGGAAACTATCATCTCGAAAACAAGACATTTATTCTTTCAGTGAACTACGGAACCGTTCCGTATTTTATCTAACGGGTGGCATCCATAAGTCTCAATATTCCTGTTACATTGCACAACCTTCAATGTTATGTCATAATTACATACAATTCTGGCAAATTAGGCGACCCAAACTGTTGCATATACACTGACTCTGCATGCAATGAACGCAAGAGAAGTGACACAATTTCACCTGGTTAATATTGCTTGCTAACCTGGATTTCTTTTAGCTAAATATGCAGGTTTAAAAATATATACTTCTGTGTATTGATTTTAAGAAAGGCATTGATGTTTATGGTTAGGTACACATTGGAGCAACGACAGCACCGCATCGATTATATTCAACGCAGGACACCCTAGATAACTACACATGGTTGATGATATTACTAGTTTAACTAGTGATTATGATTGATTGTTTTTTATAAGATAAGTTTAATGCTAGCTAGCAACTTACCTTGGCTTACTGCATTCGCGCAGGCAGTCTCCTCGTGGAGTGCAATGAGAGGCAGGTGGTTAGAGCGTTGGACTAGTTAACTGTAAGGTTACAAGATTGAATCCCCCGAGCTGACAAGGTAAAAATCTGCCGTTCTGCCCCTGAACGAGGCAGTTAACCCACCGTTCCCAGGCCTTCATTGAAAATAAGAATGTGTTCTTAACTGACTTGCCAAGTTAAATAAAGATTAAATAAAAGTGTCACAAAAAAAAGAATTGTCCAAATCGGTGTCCAAAAATACCCATTTCCGATTGTTATGAAAACTTGAAATCGGCCCTAATTAATCGGCCATTCCGATTAATCAGTCGACCTCTAGAAGAAACTGTAGTGGGAGTGTCTGTTCTCAGAGCTCTGGATGGAGAGATACCCCATCAGAGCCCCTAGAAGCAGCTGCCGGATCTGGACGGTTTGTGTGTGTTTGTGTATGTTCAAGGGGTTGTGTATGTTCAAGGGGTTGTGTGTGTGTGTGTGTGTATGTTCAAGGGGTTGTGTGTGTTTGTATGTTCAAGGGTTTGTGTGTGTTCAAGGGTTTGTGTGTGTGTGTGTGTGTATGTTCAAGGGGTTGTGTGTGTTTGTGTATGTTCAAGGGTTTGTGTATGTTCAAGGGTTTGTGTATGTTCAAGGGGTTGTGTATGTTCAAGGGCTTGTGTGTGTTTGTGTATGTTCAAGGGGTTGTGTATGTTCGTGTATGTTCAAGGGGTTGTGTATGTTCAAGGGATTGTGTGTGTTTGTGTATGTTCAAGGGTTTGTGTATGTTCAGGGGTTTGTGTGTGTGTTCAAGGGTTTGTGAGGGTGTGTTCAAGGGTTTGTGTGTGTTTGTGTATGTTCAAGGGGTTGTGTGTGTTTGTGTATGTTCAAGGGGTTGTGTGTGTTTGTGTATGTTCAAGGGGTTGTGTGTGTATGTTCAAGGGTTTGTGTATGTTCAAGGGTTTGTGTGTGTGTGTGTATGTTCAAGGGTTTGTGTGTGTTTGTGTATGTTCAAGGGTTTGTGTGTGTTTTCTGTCTTTAGTAAATGTTTGCATCCTCTATGGGAGTTCCTTTGTACTTGTTAGCATTTACCTAGCATCCGCTATGGGAGTTCCTTTGTACTTGTTAGCATTTACCTAGCATCCGCTATGGGAGTTCCTTTGTACTTGTTAGCATTTACCTAGCATCCGCTATGGGAGTTCCTTTGTACTTGTTAGCATTTACCTAGCATCCGCTATGGGAGTTCCTTTGTACTTGTTAGCATTTACCTAGCATCCGCTATGGGAGTTCCTTTGTACTTGTTAGCATTTACCTACCATCTGCTATGGGAGTTCCTTTGTGCTTATTATCATTTACCTAGCATCTGCTATGGGAGTTCCTTTGTACTTGTTAGCATTTACCTAGCATCCTCTATGGGAGTTCCTTTGTACTTGTTAACATTTACCTAGCATCCTCTATGGGAGTTTCTTTGTACTTGTTAACATTTACCTAGCATCCGCTATGGGAGTTCCTTTGTACTTCTTAGCATTTACCTAGCATCCTCTATGGGAGTTCCTTTGTACTTGTTAACATTTACCTAGCATCCTCTATGGGAGTTCCTTTGTACTTGTTAACAATCACCTAGCATCCTCTATGGGAGTTTCTTTGTACTTGTTAACATTTACCTAGCATCCGCTATGGGAGTTTCTTTGTGCTTATTATCATTTACCTAGCATCTGCTATGGGAGTTCCTTTGTACTTCTTAGCATTTACCTAGCATCCTCTATGGGAGTTCCTTTGTACTTGTTAACATTTACCTAGCATCCTCTATGGGAGTTTCTTTGTACTTGTTAACATTTACCTAGCATCCGCTATGGGAGTTCCTTTGTACTTGTTAACATTTTGTGAGCATTCTGGTAACTGACGTTTTTGGGGCTTTTTTTGTTTGAAAAATAAATATCACCCCTTGTGTGCACTGCTGGTAATATCATATATCCTGGGATGGCACAGGTACGTTATGAAGGTATGGAAATCTGAGTACCGCCCAACCCTAGTGTGTATGTGTGTGTTTAGGATTTCCATCTGTGCCTAGTTGGCTGCATGTAGGTCATCTTACAAACAGACTCCTTTCATAGCACACACAAACACACACAAACACATATACACACAAACATATATACACACAAACATATACACACACAAACACACACAAACACATATACACACAAACATATATACACACAAACATATACACACACAAACACATACAAACACATACATACACACAAACACATACATACACACAAACACATACATACACACAAACACATACATACACACAAACATATATACACACAAACATATACACACACAAACACATACACACACAAACACATATACACACAAACACATACATACACACAAACATATACATACACACACACACAAACACATACATACATACACACAAACACATACATACACACAAACACACACACAAACACACACACACACACACACATACATACACATATATACACACAAACATATACACAAACACATATACACACACACATACACACACACACTCTTTCCCAGGAGGGTCTGCGTTTCCTCTCAATATGGTAACCACATGTGCGGGAGAGTGAGAGAGGGGGGACAGCGAAAGGGAGTGAGAACGGGAGAAACACATAGAGAAGGGGAGAGTGGGAGATGGGGAGATTAGGAGATGGGGAGAGTGGGAGATGGGGAGAGTGGGAGACGGGGAGAGGGAGACAGGGAGAGGGAGAGTGGGAGACAGGGAGGGGGAGAGTGGGAGACAGGGAGGGGGAGAGTGGGAGACAGGGAGGGGGAGAGTGGGAGATGGGGAGAGTGGGAGATGGGGAGGGGGAGATGGGGAGAGTGGGAGACAGGGAGTGGGAGAGTGGGAGACAGGGAGTGGGAGAGTGGGAGACAGGGAGGGGGATAGAAGGAGATGGGGAGAGTGGGAGACAGGGAGTGGGAGACAGGGAGGGGGAGAGTGGGAGATGGGGAGAGTGGGAGACAGGGAGGGGGAGATGGGGAGAGAGGGAGACAGGGAGGGGGAGAGTGGGAGACAGGGAGGGGGAGAGTGGGAGACAGGGAGGGAGAGAGAGGGAGAGTGGGAGACAGGTAGGGGGAGAGAGGGAGACAGGTAGGGGGAGAGGGGGAGACAGGGAGAGGGAGAGTGGGAGACAGGGAGGGGGAGAGAGGGAGATAGGTAGGGGGAGAGAGGGAGACAGGGAGGGGGAGAGAGGGAGACAGGGAGGGGGAGACGGGGAGACAGGGAGAGGGAGAGTGGGAGACAGGGAGGGGGAGAGAGGGAGACAGGGAGGGGGAGAGTGGGAGACAGGGAGGGAGAGAGAGGGAGAGTGGGAGACAGGTAGGGGGAGAGAGGGAGACAGGTAGGGGGAGAGGGGGAGACAGGGAGAGGGAGAGTGGGAGACAGGGAGGGAGAGAGGGAGATAGGTAGGGGGAGAGAGGGAGACAGGTAGGGGGAGAGAGGGAGACAGGGAGGGGGAGAGAGGGAGACAGGGAGGGGGAGACGGGGAGACAGGGAGAGGGAGAGTGGGAGACAGGGAGGGGGAGAGAGGGAGACAGGTAGGGGGAGACAGGGAGGGGGAGAGAGGGAGACAGGGAGGAGGAGACAGGGAGACAGGGAGGGGGAGAGAGGGAGACAGGGAGGGGGAGAGAGGGAGAGAGGGAGACAGGGAGACAGGGAGGGGGAGAGTGGGAGACAGGGAGGGGGAGAGTGGGAGACAGGGAGGGGGAGAGTGGGAGACAGAGAGGGGGAGAGAGGGAGACTGGTAGGGGGAGAGAGGGAGACAGGGAGGGGGAGAGAGGGAGACAGGGAGGGGGAGAGAGGGAGACAGAGAGGGGGAGAGAGGGAGACAGAGAGGGGGAGAGAGGGAGACAGAGAGGGGGAGAGAGGGAGACAGAGAGGGGGAGAGAGGTAGACGGAGGGGGAGAGAGGTAGACGGAGGGGGAGAGAGGGAGACAGGGAGGGGGAGAGAGGGAGACAGGGAGGAGGAGACAGGGAGACAGGGAGACAGGGAGGGGGAGAGTGGGAGACAGGGAGGGGGAGAGTGGGAGACAGGGAGGGGGAGAGAGGGAGACAGAGAGGGGGAGAGAGGGAGACCGGTAGGGGGAGAGAGGGAGACAGGGAGGGGGAGAGAGGGAGACAGAGAGGGGGAGAGAGGGAGACAGAGAGGGGGAGAGAGGGAGACAGAGAGGGGGAGAGAGGGAGACAGAGAGGGGGAGAGAGGGAGACAGAGAGGGGGATAGAGGGAGACCGGTAGGGGGAGAGAGGGAGACAGGGAGGGGGAGAGAGGGAGACAGAGAGGGAGAGAGTGAAAGTGTTTTCCACATCTGTTCCTAAACGTTTTATTCTCCACTGTGTTACTGTGTTTGAAGGATTACAACCGATTGCGGGCACAACACCCACAAAAATAGGGGGTATGCGAATATGAAAAAAATCAGAGATATTTGGTGTTTAAGCAGGAAGCATGTGTTTTTACTCACCAAAGTAACAACACAGTGTGGTCAAAGACTTAGTAATGTGGTTGTAGTTAGGGGTGGAACGGTTCACCAAACCCATGGTTCGGTACGTATTGCGGTTTTGGTGTCACGGTTAGGTTTCGGTACAGTGGGAAAATGAAATGCCATTCACAATGTTCAGCATTCACTATGTTCAGCATTCCCTATATTCAGCATTCACTATGTTCAGTATTCACTATGTTCAGCATTCACTATGTTCAGCATTCACTATGTTCAGCATTCACTATGTTCAGCATTCACTATGTTCAACATTCCCTATGTTCAGCATTCACAATGTTCAGCATTCACTATGTTCAGCATTCCCTATATTCAGCATTCACTATGTTCAGTATTCACTATGTTAAGCATTCACTATGTTCAGCATTCACTATGTTCAGTATTCACTATGTTCAGCATTCACTATGTTCAGCATTCACTATATTCAGCATTCACTATGTTCAGCATTCCCTATATTCAGCATTCACTATGTTCAGTATTCACTATGTTAAGCATTCACTATGTTCAGCATTCACTATGTTCAGTATTCACTATGTTCAGCATTCACTATGTTCAGCATTCCCTATGTTCAGCATTCACTATGTTCAGTATTCACTATGTTAAGCATTCACTATGTTCAGCATTCACTATGTTCAGTATTCACTATGTTCAGCATTCACTATGTTCAGCATTCACTATGTTCAGTATTCGCTATGTTCAGTATTCACTATGTTCAGCATTCACTATGTTCAGCATTCACTATGTTCAGTATTCACTATGTTCAGCATTCACTATATTCAGCATTCATTATGTTCAGCATTCCCTATATTCAGCATTCACTATGTTCAGTATTCACTATGTTAAGCATTCACTATGTTCAGCATTCACTATGTTCAGTATTCACTATGTTCAGCATTCACTATATTCAGCATTCACTATATTCAGCATTCACTATGTTCAACATTCCCTATGTTCAGCATTCACTATGTTCAGTATTCACTATGTTAAGCATTCACTATGTTCAGCATTCACTATGTTCAGCATTCACTATGTTCAGTATTCACTATGTTCAGCATTCACTATGTTCAGCATTCACTATGTTCAGTATTCACTATGTTCAGTATTCACTATGTTCAGCATTCACTATGTTCAGCATTCACTATGTTCAGTATTCACTATGTTCAGCATTCACTATGTTCAGCATTCACTATGTTCAGCATTCATTATGTTCAGCATTCACTATGTTCAGTATTCACTATGTTCAGTATTCACTATGTTCCTGGCATTATTCATTTTCTTATTTTTTGAACTTATTTTACCAGATAGGTTGACGACCTGGGGAATAGTTACAGGAGAGAAGAGGGGGGATGAATGAGCCAATTGGAAGTTTGGGATGATTAGGTGGCCATGATGTTATGAGGGCCAGATTGGGAATTTAACCAGGACACCGGGGTTACCACTAGTGTTGCACCGATATTACATTTTTGGCCGATACCGATATCCAATATTTTCCTTGCCAAAAAAAACGATACCGATAACTGATATTTTCTTTTTTTGCGGCCTTTTAAGCATTCTAGTACAGTTAAATAGTTCATACACACACATGGACGCAGTGGTCTAAGGCACTGCATCTCAGTGCAAGAGGGCGTCATTACGGTCCCTGGTTCGAATCCAGGCTGTATCACATCTGGCCGTGATTGGGAGTCCCATAGGGCGGCGCACAATTGGCCCAGCGTCGTCCAGGTTAGGCTGGGGTAGGCCGTCAATCTAAATAAGAATTTGTTCTTAACTGACTTGCCTAGTTAAATAAAGGTTACACACACACACACCACACCACAATGACCAAAAAGTAATTTTGTTGTCATTTACGTATGTCCCCATTACCCATTGACATGTGTTTTGCTGGATTTTTTGTTGTTATTCTGTCTCTCACTGTTCAAATTAACCTACCATTAAAATTATAGACTGATCATTTCTTTGTCAGTGGGCAAACGTACAAAGTCAGCAGGGGATCAAATACTTTTATCCCTCACTGTACATATGAGATGAGTAGTAGAGGTCGACCGATTATGATTTTTCAACGCCGATACCGATTATTGGAGGACCAAAAAGCCGATACCGATTAATCGGCCAATTTTTGTATTTTATTTGTAATAATGACAATTACAACAATACTGAATGAACACTTATTTTAACTTAATATAATACATCAATAAAATCAATTTAGCCTCAAGTAAATAATGAAACATGTTCAATTTGGTTTAAATAATGCAAAAACAAAGTGTTGGAGAAGAAAGTAAAAGTACAATATGTGCCATGTAAGAAAGCTACTGTTTCAGTTCCTTGCTCAGAACATGAGAACATATGAAAGCTGGTGGTTCCTTTTAACACGAGTCTTCAATATTCCCAGGTAAGAAGTTTTAGGTTGTAGTTATTATAGGAATTATAGGACTATTTCCCTCTATACCATTTGTATTTGATTAACCTTTGACTATTGGATGTTCTTATAGGCACTTTAGTATTGCCAGTGTAACAGTATAGCTTCCGTCCCTCTCCTCGCTCCTCCCTGGGCTCGAACCAGCAACACAACGACAACAGCCACCATCGAAGCAGCGTTACCCATGCAGAGCAATGAGAACAACTACTAGAAGGCTCCAAGCGAGTGACGTTTGAAACGCTATTAGCGCGCACTAACTAGCTAGCCATTTCACTTCGGTTACACCAGCCTCATCTCGGGAGTTGATAGGCTTGAAGTCATAAACAGCGCAATTCTTGACGAACAACGAAGACAAAACGCACGAAAGTGCTGTTTGAATGAATGTTTACGCGCCTGCTTCTGCCTACCACCGCTCAGTCAGATACTTGTATGCTTGTATGCTCAGTCAGATTATATGCAACGCAGGACACGCTAGATAATATCTAGTAATATCATCAACCATGTGTAGTTAACTAGTGATTATGATTGATTGTTTTTTATAAGATCAGTTTAATGCTAGCTAGCAACTAACAGCAGTCTCCTTGTGGAGTGCAACAAGAGATGGGCAGGTCGTTATTGCGTTGGACTAGTTAACTGTAAGGTTGCAAGATTGGATCCCCCGAGCTGACAAGGTGAAAATCTGTCGTTCTGCCCCTGAACAAGGCAGTTAACCCACCGTTCCTAGGCCGTCATTGAAAATAAGAATGTGTTCTTAACTGACTGACCTAGTTAAATAAAGTAATAAATAAATAAATAATAAAATAATTTTACAAAATCGACAAATTGGCACCCAAAAATACCGATTTCCGATTGTTAATTAACCATTCCCATTAATCGGTCGACCTCTATAATGTAGGGTATGTAACATATAAAAGTGCCATTGTTTAAAGTGGCTGGTGATACATGTATTACATAAAGATGGCAAGATGCAGTAGATGGTATAGAGTACAGTATATACATATGAGATGAGTAATGTAGGGTATGTAGACATTATATAAAGTGGCATTGTTTAAAGTGGCTAGTGATACATTTTTCAACCATTTTCACATTATTAAAGTGGCTGGAGTTGAGTCAGTGTGTTGGCAGCAGCCCCTCAATGTTAGTTATGGCTGTTTAACAGTCTGATGGCCTTGAGATAGAAGCTGTTTTTCAGTCTCTCGGTACCTGCTTTGATGAACCTGTACTGACCTCGCCTTAGCGGGGTGAACAGGCAGTGGCTCGGGTGGTTGTTGTCCTTGATGATCTTTATGACCTTCCTGTGACATCGCGTGGTGCAGGTGTCCTGGGGGGCAGGTAGTTTGCCCCCGGTGATGCGTTGTGCAGACCTCACTACCCTCTGGAGAGCCTTATGGTTGTGGGCGGAGCAGTTGCCATACCAGGCGGTGATACAGCCCGACAGGATGCTGACGATTGTGCATCTGTAAAAGTTTATGGTGACAAGCCAAATTTCTTCAGCCTCCTGAGGTTGAAGAGGTACTGCTGCGCCTTCTTCACCACGCTGTCTGTGTGGGTGGACCAATTCAGTTTGCCCGTGATGTGTACGCTGAGGAACTTAAAACGTACTACCCTCACCACTACTGTCCTGTCGATGTGGATAGAGGGGTGCTCCCTATCCACGGTTGATTGTCAAGGGCAATGAATTCTATTATCTTGCCCGTCATCTACCTACGTTATATAGGTATGCACGTCATCTACCTACGTTATATAGGTATGTACCTCATCTACCTACGTTATATAGGTATGCACGTCATCTACTTACGTTATATAGGTATCCACGTCATCTACCTACGTTATAAAGGTATGCACGTCATCTACCTACGATATATAGGTATGCACGTCATCTACCTACGTTATATAGGTATGCACGTCATCTACCTACGATATATAGGTATGCACGTCATCTACCTACGTTATAACGGTATGCACGTCATCTACCTACGTTATAAAGGTATGCACGTCATCTACCTACGTTATATAGGTATGCACGTCATCTACCTACGTTATATAGGTATGCACGTCAGCTACCTACGTTATATAGGTATGGACGTCATCTACCTACGTTATATAGGTATGCACGTCAGCTTTGACATTGGTTTTGCACATCGGCGTTAAACTAGACATCTAGTTCGGGCCGATGCCGATGTTGGAATTTTTGACAATAAGTATCATGGAATCTTTAGTGACCACAGAGTCAGGACACACTTTTAATGTCCCATCCGAAAGACGGCACCCTACACAGGGCAATGTCCCCAATAACTGCCCTGGGGCATTGGGAGCCCTGGGGCGTTGGGATATATATATATTTTTAAAGTGCCTTCTACTTGCCCTCCAACACCATTGTCTGTTGTCACAGGATTGTTTTGTTGGGCTTCAAGTTTCCACTCTCATGCTACATTTGTTACCATGTGGGAGGTGGGAATATACCAGTTGTGAAGTCGTAAATACCAGTTGGGTGCATTCATCTCATTTGAACTCATTGAGAAACGCTGTTTGGCTAATGGCCAACAAGCTGCGTAAACCACCAACTAAAAGTACAGATGCTTGTAAACAAATGATAGCGTTCAAAAACCACATGAATAGATTGTTTTTAATAAATAATGTTTTGTTGTTGCATTCAACGGTGGAAAATGTTGTTAGAGGCCATTTCCTTAGTAGGTGACGTCAGAGGTCACCATGTGTGAGAAGTAGGCGCTCAGGATGATAGAAAAGTTTCCCACTAGTAATTACCAGTTTTGAGGTGCGATCAAGTGGATTTTTCCCAGTCGTGTGTGGTAAATTACCACTTCCATCTTGGTTGCGAACGCACCATGACACTTCCTCCTTCAGTGGCAGATGCACACTTGTGACTCTCATAAAGGGTGTGTGTCTGTAGCATGGTTCATGAAATGATGGAATAGTTTGACAACCCTGTTTGTATGCTTTTAAATGAAATCAATCTCAACCGTTTATCTTTGCCAGTGGTGAAGACATAAATGTGTCATGGTATGGTGGGGTATGCAAAATAGGTAAACTTTGAGCACCTTTATCTATTAAATGTTTTGACATGCAGGTCCAAAAAGTCACTTTCTGAGCACTTCTACAGTGGCCGAATATGTATGGAAGGATTGGTTCAAAGGTGCTGCTGTCAAAAAGTGATTGAATTCTAATGGATTAACCCTGACACAAAACCACTCCCATCCTTTAAGATCCCAACTGCTGTAGTTGCCAATAAATGATGGCATGTTTGTTTGTTTGTTTGCATGTTTTGAAAGGCAATTCAGGTTTGGTTGAAATGGCCTAACTCTTAACAGGACAAAGCAATCAATCACCAAGTTTAGGCATAGCATAACACAGCATCACAACAACATTAAACGCAATAATGGAACACAGTCAATTACAGTGTGTGTGTGTGTATGCGTGTGTGTGTGTGCACCTCTGGGGCCCTGCAGCAGCTGTTCTAGACAGCTATATTATGAGAACCATCTGATGAAATGTTGCATCATCTCCTGAGAAACTGAGTGTGTGAGAGAGAGAGTGTGTGAGTGTGTCTCTTACAGTTTTGAGTGTATTCCATGTGGTAGTGTGGAAAGGATGATGATTAATTATTTTGAAGATGAGATTCTGCTTAATTAGTCTATGGACACGGAGAGAACTGATCTCCTGTAGAGTGTGTGTGTGTGTGTGTGTGTGTGTGTGTGTGTGTGTGTGTGTGTGTGTGTGTGTGTGTGTGTGTGTGTGTGTGTGTGTGTGTGTGTGTGTGTGTGTATGTGTGTGTGTGTTCTGTCATTCTGTGTGTTGCTCCAAGCCAGATAATGTAACGGTTGCTATGTGGTTGCTAGGGGAAACACTTGGATGCGGAGGTGACAGATTGTATTCTAGGTCACATCTTCCTGTCTGGGTGGTGATGCCATATATTTGAGACAGGAAATGACCTCATCTCTGACATCTGACGGAAGGGAGGAGAGAAGAGGGGAGGAGAGAAGTGGAGCGAGCGGTTAAAGCCAGTACATATCTGACACCAACTGATCGTAATATATTTGAGAATTAACACTACCAACTCAATTGTTACTTTGAATTGATCATTTTTGCTTTTGGTTTTAACCATTTAAAAGGATAATGCACTCAACAGAGGTAGAGGTATAACTGCCAAAAAGAATGGGAACACTTGAGTAAATGAGGGATACAAACTACACTGAACAAAAATATAAACGCAACATGTTATATGAGCTGGAATAAAAGATCCCAGAAATGTTCCATATGCACAAAAAGCTTATTTCTCTCAAATGTGTTTATATCCCTGTTAGTGAGCATTTTTTCTTTGCCAAGATAATCCATTCACCTGACAGGTGTGGCATATCAAGAAGCCGATTTAACAGCATGATCACCTTGTGCTGGGGGACTCTAAAATGTGCAGTCTTGTCACACAACACAATGCCACAGATATCTGAAGTTTTGAGGGAGTGTGCAATTGGCATGCTGACTGCAGGAATATCCACCAGAGCTGTTGCCAGACAATTGAATGTTAATTTCTCGACCATAAGCACCCTAGCGGGATTTCTTATAAGCGTCCGGATTAGTGTCCCGTTCCTTGAAAGCGGCAGCTCTAGCCTTTGGCTCGATGCGGATGTTGCTTGTAATCCATGGCTTCTGGTTGGGATATGTACGTACGGTCACTGTGGGGACAACGTTGTCAATGCACTTATTGATGAAGCCAGTGACTGAGGTGGTATACTCCTCAATGCCATTGGATGAATCTCAGAACATATTCCAGTCTGTTCTAGCAAAACAGTCCTGTAGCTTAGTATCCGCGTCATCTGGCCACTTACGTATTGAGCGAGTCACTGGCACTTCCTGCTTTAGTTTTTGCTTTTAAGCAGGAATCAGGAGGATAGAATTATGGTCAGATTTGCCAAATGGAGGGCGTGGGAGAGCTTTGTATGCACCTCTGTATGTGGAGTAAAGGTGGTCTAGAGTTTTTTTCCCTCTGGTTGCACATGCTGTGCTGGTTGCACATTAAAGTCCCCGGCCACTAGGAGCGCCACTTCTGGATGAACATTTTCTTGTTTGCTTATGGCCTTATAGAGTTGGTTGAGTGCGGTCTTAGTGCCAGCATCGGTCTGTGGTGGTAAATACGAATAATATACAAATAATATAGATGAGAACTCTCTTGGTAGATAGTGTGGTCTACAGCTTATCATAAGGTACTCTACCTCAGGAGAGTCCACCAGCTGTCATTGACAAAAAGACACACACCCCCACCCCTCGTCTTACCAGATGTAGCTTCTCTGTTCTGCCGGTGCATTGAAAATCACTCGAGCTCTATATTATCCGTGTCGTCGTTCAGCCACGACTCGGTGAAACATAAGATATTGCAGTCTTAATGTCCTGTTGGTAGGATATTCGTAATCGTAGGTCATCAATTTTATTTTCCAATGATTTGCATGTTAGAAAGTAGGACGGAAGGCAGTGGGAGTTTACTCGCTCGCCTACGGATTCTCAAAAGGCAGCCTGATCTGCGTCCTCTTTCCTCCATCTTTTTTTTCACGCAAATGACTGGGATCTGGGCCTGTTCCCGGAAGAGCAGTATATCTTTCTCATCGAACTCGTTAAAGGAAAAAGCTTCTTCCAGTTCGTGGTGAGTAATCACTGTTCTGATGTCCATGTTATTTTCGGTTATAAGAGATGGTAGCAGCAACATTATGTACAAAATACGTTTTAAAAAAAAGTTGCAAACAACGCAATAAAACTAACAAAATGGCACAATTGGTTAGGAGCATGTAGAACGTCAGCCATCTTTACAATGAACTGTAACTCAGTAAAAACGTTGAAATTGTTACATGTTGCATTTATATTTTTGTTCAGTATATGTTGAAAGCATGTGCTTCCACACAGGTGTGGTTCCTGAGTTAATTAAGCAATTAACATCCCATCATGCTTAGGGTAAAAAATGCCGTGTAGGCCATTATTTTGGCTACCATGTCTGTGGCCCACAGAATGACAATGCCCCCCTCCATAGGGCACGATTGGTATCTGAATGGTTTGATGAGCATGAAAATGATGTAAACCATATGCCATGGCCATCTCAGTCACCAGATCTCAACTCAATTGAACACTTATGGGAGATTCTGGAGCAGCGCCCGAGACAGTGTTTTCCACCACCATCAACAAAACCCCAAATTATGGAATTTCTTGTAGAAGAATGTAGCATTCCTCCAATAGAGTTCCAGACACATGTAGAATCTTTGCCACGGTGGGTTGAAGCTGTTCTGTCTCGTGGTGCCCCAAGGCCCTATTAAGACACTTTATGTTGGTGTTTCCTTTATTTTGGCAGTTACCTGTATGTGCTTGCTTCTGCCTTTAGCTCGGCTGTTGTAGATTTTGAAGTTCACATCTGGGTTGTTTAATTCATTACAGACCAAAAATAAATAGGAACTTGTTCCCAGAGTTACTCCAAAATGATTGTACACTAAAGAGCCATGTTCTACCCTCTGTGAGTGTGTGTGGTTGTTTGCATGTGTGTGTGCTTGCATATGCTTGTGTCTAGGGGGCTACGGATGGGAACACTCTGTGCTGTGTGTGTTTAAGTGGTTGGAAGCTGCTGTTTGCTGAGCGAAGAGCACAGAGGCAACAGAGACTGTCTAAACATATGTCTGTTTGCCAAGTGGGTGTGCATTTGCGTTTGTGTGCGTGTTTTTGTGTGTGAGTGCAAATGTGTATGAATGCGTTTGTGCGTGTTGGTGTGTATGTTTGTGTTTTCATATGTTATGCTCAATGAACAGCTTCATATTCCCCAGAAAAGAAGAGAGGGAGGAGGGGAGAAGGGAGGTCAGAGAGGGGGCAAAAAGGGGTCTCTCACTGTGTACTTCTCACCTAATGTGTGCGTGTGTGTGTGTTTAGTATGATTTACACTGAATCCAGACTTGCCTACAGCACTCTCTACGGGAAACCAATGACTTTCCCAGAGATAGGGGATAGGGAGAGGGGGGAGATGGAGAAAGAGATCACAGTGGAAAAGTAAACACAAAAATACGTGGATTTTCCTCCATAAGGTTTTTACCTGCTGTTGTTTGTGTGTCTGTGACTGAATCCAGGTCTCCTGCATGACACAAGACTGTGTTAGCATGTTGATCTAAAGCCTAGGCGTTACCTTGTCATTAGCGTGTGTGTGTTACAGTGACTGACAGTGTGTATCTTTTGTGCAGGTCCTGCTGAGGTCCCAATGATGTCCCCCAATGGATCAATCCCCCCCATCCACGTCCCCCCAGGATACATCTCCCAGGTAAGCTGTGTTTGTGTGTGGTAAACTTGCTCTCAACTGAAGCCACCCAGAGCAGAGAGGAATGTGTTGATTATTGCAGGGTACCTTGTTGGGGGGGGTGATAGCAGCGAGGCCATTGACTGTGTGTGTTGGGGGGGGGGGGGGGTGATAGCAGCGAGGCCATTGACTGTGTGTGTTGGGGGGAGGCCACTGAGCCAACTGAGAGCGGGAAAAAGTGTCACCCTTACAGTACACAAACACCCACATAGAGAGAGGGATGGGTGGAAGGAGAGAGGGATGGGAGGAGAGAGAGGGATGGGAGGAGCGAGAGGGATGAGAGGAGAGAGAGGGATGGGAGGAGAGAGAGGGATGGGAGGAGAGAGAGGGATGGGAGGAGAGAGAGGGATGGGAGGAGAGAGAGGGATGGGAGGAGAGAGAGGGATGGGTGGAAGGAGAGAGGGATGGGTGGAAGGAGAGAGGGGGATGGGTGGAAGGAGAGAGAGGGATGGGAGAAGAGAGAGGGATAGGAGAGAGAGGGATAGGAGAGAGAGGGATGGGAGGAGAGAGAGGGATTGGAGGAGAGAGAGGGATTGGAGGAGAGAGAGGGATGGTAGAAGGAGAGAGAGGGATGGAAGGAGAGAGGGATGGAAGGAGAGAGAGGGATGGAAGGAGAGAGAGGGATGGGTGGAAGGAGAGATAGGGGTGGGAGGAGAGATAGGGATGGGAGGAGAGAGAGGGATGGGTGGAAGGAGAGATAGGGGTGGGAGGAGAGAGAGGGATGGGAGGAGAGAGAGGGATGGAAGGAGAGAGAGGGATGGGTGGAAGGAGAGAGGGGGATGGGAGGAGAGAGAGGGATGGGAGGAGAGAGAGGGATGGAAGGAGAGATAGGGGTGGGAGGAGAGAGAGGGATGGGTGGAAGGAGAGAGGGGGATGGGAGGAGAGAGAGGGATGGGAGGAGAGAGAGGGATGGAAGGAGAGATAGGGGTGGGAGGAGAGAGAGGGATGGGTGGAAGGAGAGAGGGGGATGGGAGGAGAGAGAGGGATGGGAGGAGAGAGAGGGATGGAAGGAGAGAGAGGGGTGGAAGGAGAGAGAGGGATGGGTGGAAGGAGAGAGGGGGATGGGAGGAGAGAGAGGGATGGGAGGAGAGAGAGGGATGGAAGGAGAGAGAGGGGTGGAAGGAGAGAGAGGGATGGGTGGAGAGAGAGGGATGGAAGGAGAGATAGGGGTGGGAGGAGAGAGAGAGATGGGAGGAGAGAGAGGGATGGAAGGAGAGAGAGGGATGGAAGGAGAGAGAGGGATGGGAGGAGAGAGAGGGATGGAAGGAGAGATAGGGGTGGGAGGAGAGAGAGGGATGGGAGGAGAGAGAGGGATGGAAGGAGAGAGAGGGGGATCCTCTGCCAACTAGTTTCTGGTGGGACTTTGGCCTTGTTGTCACATAAACATGTCTGTTTTTCACGTAAGTTTGTTTTGTATAGAGGATGTGGAGGTCGAAGGGGGGAGTCAGAGAGAGTGGTCTGCTATCATTTCTCCTCTCTTGCTCTCTCTCTCTCTGCGTGCGTGCGTGTGTGCGCACGTGCGCGTGTCTGTGTGTGCTGCTGCAGCAGCACTTGGAAGCGGCTCTCACGGGGGAGAGTGTGTTTGCTTACTGATTGGAATGTGTGTGAATGGAATGGAATGTGTGTGAGAGAGACTGTCTGAATTGGTGGAATTTGTGTGTGTGTGTGTGTGTGTGTGTGTGTGTGTGTGTGTGTGTGTGTGCATGCATGTGTGTACAGCAAACGTCTTAAACTGGAATTTGATCAAACCCATAGCAACACTCTTCTTAATCTGTCAACTGTAGTTACCTGTGAGGGGAATCTACTTCCTGGTGGTGATGGTGGGTTTTACACAAACTGCCATGTTATTTGACCATGGGGAGAACTACTGTGTGAACACTCCAGTGTGGGTTGGATTTAATTGAGTCCAGTGTTTGTGGAGTGTTATTGGATGTGTTTTATTGTGGAATTCTCCAGTAATGCTAAGAATTACTCTCCTCCCCTCCCCCTCTCCCCTCCCCTTTGCCTCTCCTCCCCCCAGGTGTTAGAAGACAACACAGGAGTGCGTCGGGTGGTCGTCACCCCGCAGTCTCCTGAATGTTATCCCCCTTCGTACTCCCCCGCTCTCTCCCCCACGCACCACCTCCCGCCGTACCTCACCCACCCCCACTTTATCCCCAACTCTCACTCCTTCTATCCCCCTGTGAGTCCTGGAGACCTGTCCCCCCACCAGTACTACCAACACCACCTCCCGCCCATATATGGAGAAGGTAAGATACTCACACCCCAGTCTAAGATGTGTCTATGGGCATTTTTTGATTTTTTATTTCACCTTTATTTAACACAGTGTCCAAAGAAGGGCCAGAAGTATTCAGAGTGGTGTCATCTGCGTAGAGGTGGATCAGAGAATCACCAGTCGCAAGAGCGAAATCATTGATATATACAGAGAACAGAGTCGGCCCGAGAATTGAACCCTGTGGCACCCCCATAGAGACTACCAGAGGTCCGAACAACAGGCCCTCCGATTTGACACACTGAACTAGAAGTGGTTGGTGAACCAGTCGAGGCAGGGAATTCCGTAACCAAGGCTGTTGAGTCTGCTGATAAGAAAGCCTTGGCCAGGTCGATGAAGAAGACCTGCACAGTATTGTCTCTTATCGATGGCGGTTATGATATCGTTTAGGACCTTAAGCGTGGCTGAGGTGCACCCATGACCAGCTCGGATACCAGATTGCATAGCGGAGAAGGTACGGCGGGATTCAAAATGGTCGGTGATCTGTTTGTTAACTTGGCTTTCGAAGACCTTAGAAAGGCATGGTAGGATAGATATAGGTCTGTAACAGTTTGGGTCTAGAGTGTCTCCTCCTTTGAAGAGGGGGATGACCACGGCAGCTTTCCAATCTTTGGGGATCTCAGACGATACCAAAGAGAGTTTGAACAGGCTAGTAAAAGGGGTTGCAACAATTGCGGAGGATAATTTTAGAAAGACAGGGTCCAGATTGTCTAGCCCCGCAGATTTGTAGGGATCCAGATGTTGCATTGTCTTTCAGAACATCAACTATCTGGATTTGGGTGAAGGAGAAATGGAGGAGGCTTGGGCAAGTTGCTCTTGGGAGTGCAGAGCTGTTGACCGGGGTAGGGGTAGCCAGTTGGAAAGCATGGCCAGCCGTAGAAAAATGCTTTTTGTAATTCTCAATTATCTTGGATTTATCGGTGGTGACAGTGAATCCTAGCCTCAGTGCAGTCGGCAGCTGGGAGGAGGTGCTCTTATTCTCCATGGACTTTACAGTGTCCCAAAACTTTTTGGAATTTGTGCTACAGGATGCAAATTTCTGTTTGAAAAAGCAAGCATTTGCTTTCTTAACTGACTGTGTATATTGGTTCCTAACTTCCCTGAAATGTTGCATATCGCGGGGGCTATTCGATGCTATTGCAGTACGCCACAGGATGTTTTTGTGCTGTTCAAGGGCAGTCAGGTCTGGAGTGAACCAAGGGCTATATCTGTTCCTTGTTCAACATTTTTTGAATGGGACATGCTTATTTAAGATGGTGAGGTAAGCACGTTTATAGAATAACCAGGCATCCTCTACTGACAGAATGAGGTCAATGTCTTTCCAGGATACCCGGGCCAGGTCGATTAGAAAGGCCTGCTCGCAGAAGTGTTTTAGGGAGCGTTTGACTGTGAGGGGTGGTCATTTGACCGCGGACCCATTACGAACGCAGGCCATGCGGCAGTGATCGCTGAGATCCTGGTTGAAGACAGCAGAGGTGTATTTAGAGGGCAGGTTGGTCAGGATGATATCTATGAGGGTGCCCGAGTTTACAGATTTGGGGTTGTACCTGGTAGGTTCCATGATAATTTGGGTGAGATTGAGGGCATATAGCTTAGATTGTGGTGTTAAAAGCATATCCCAGTTTAGGTCACCTAACAGTACAAACTCTGAAGATAAATGGGGGGCAATTAATTCACATATGGTGTCCAGGGCACAGCTGTGTCCAGGGCACAGGTGTCCAGGGCACATATGATGTCCAGGGGTCTGTAGCAAGCGGCAACAGTGAGAGATTTATTTCTGGAAAGGTGGATTTTTAACAGTAGAAGCTTGAACTGTTTGGGCACAGACCTGGATAGCATGACAGAACCCTGCAGGCTATCTATACAGTAGATTGCAACTCCACCCCCTTTGGCAGTTCTATCTTAGTGGAAAATGTTATAGTTGGGGATGGAAATTTCAGAATTTTTGGTGGCCTTCCTAAGCCAGGATTCAGACACGGCTAGGACATCAGGGTTGGCAGAGTGTGCTAAAGCAGTGGAAAAAAACAAACTTAGGGAGGAGGCTTCTACGGTTACAGAAACTATTACGGTTACAGAAGTCAACAAATGATAGCGCCTGGGGAATAGGAGTGGAGCTGGGGGCTACAGGGCTAACCTCTACATCACCAGAGGAACAGAGGAGGAGTAGGATAAGGGTACGGCTAAAGGCTATAAGAACTGGTCGTCTAGTGCGTTGGGACAGAGAATAAAAGGAGCAGATTTCTGGGTGTGGTCGAATAGATTCAAGGGATAATGTACAGACAAGGGTATGGTAGGATGTGAGTACAGTGGAGGTAAACCTATGCGTTGCGCTATGATGAGAGAGGTTTCATCGCTGGAGGCATTAATTAACATAGATAAGGTCTCCACCTGTGTGTGGGGTGGGACGAAAGAGCTATCTAAGGCATTTTGAGCGGGATGTCTGTATGTCTGTAGCAGGTGTCCTTAATGTTTTTGTCCACTCAGTGTATATACATACACCTAAATGACAAAGCTAACTCCCTCTCTCTTCTTTCCTTCTCTCAATTCCCTCTCCCTCTCTCCCTCCCTCTTCACCCCCTCCATCTCTCCGTCTCCCAGAGATAATCCCAGTGTATGGCATGTCCAGCTACGTTGGCAGAGAGGAGAGCTATAACAAGCCCCAGCCTAAGAAGATGAAGGAGCAGAGACAGCTAGAGCGACAGAACAGACTCAACTCTCCCCCCTCCTCCCTGTACAAGTCTCTGGGCTCCAGCCACAATGGATACAGGTCAGTGAATAGTCCTGGTGTTCGAGACCGGTTCAACTAGTTTGAGACTACAGATGCACCATCTTCATTTGAGCCCTCTGTTGTCGCAGAGAATTTTCCTGCGCTAGCAAGAAATGCTAACTTGTCGTGTGTTCATGGTTTGTCATTTTCACTTTAAAATGTCAGACTTTATTTGCCCTAATGAAAAATGTGTCAACATTTCCTGTTGCTGCAGGATTATTTTCCTGCTGTGAGAAACTGTACTTACAGTACAACTTAAACACTAGATACAATACTACTTCAACACTAGATACAATACTACTTCAACACTAGATACAATACTACTTCAACACTAGATACAATACTACTTCAACACTAGATACAATACTACTTCAACACTAGATACAATACTACTTCAACACTAGATACAATACTACTTCAACACTAGATACAATACAACTTAAACACTAGATACAATACTACTTCAACACTAGATACAATACTACTTCAACACTAGATACAATACTACTTCAACACTAGATACAATACTACTTCAACACTAGATACAATACAACTTCAACACTAGATACAATACTACTTCAACACTAGATACAATACTACTTCAACACTAGATACAATACTACTTCAACACTAGATACAATACTACTTCAACACTAGATACAATACTGGTTAGAGCTTAGAGACTAGTTTCTTTCTCTACAAGTGTGGAGAGGCTAGCCTTATAATTAGAGAGAAGTTACAGACTAGTTATAGACTAGTTAGTAGTTTAGACTAGTTACTGGTTTTACTAGTGATCAACTTGATCTACAAGTCTGAAATCTATAGCCATAATGCAGACAGGAGAGACACTATAGACAAGTTACAGACATTGACCAGACATTGTTTTCCTATAGAAGGATGAGGTTGTCTAAAACACACGCAAACTATTTGACTCTGTTTTAAGAGCATGTGTTGGGTCTATTGTCATTGTAAAGTCTACTGAGATGCTTTCCATGCAGTTTGTGTCAATAAAGTTTGGTTGTATTTGATTGGTTATAGCGGGAAGAGCCACGTCCCTTCGCTAGGGTCGTTGGGGTCAATGGGCGGAGCTAACAGTCCAGGAGGGAAGAAGCCGGAACGACGACAACTACGGAGCAGCCCAAGGAGCAACGAGCCAGACACACACACACAATCACCGCAAGGTAAACACACGCACACACATGCACACACACAGATAAGTGAATACTCTTCAGATGTCTCTCCCTCTTTTCTTCTCAATGAAAGAGAGAAAAAGATGAATGGATGAATGGTGTCTTACTGAGGTGGAGAGGAGAGGTGGAGAGAGAGGGAGGGGGAGAGAAGGGGTTGTCTAGGTAACCACATAGCTGAGTCTTTTCCCAAGACCTATCGGTTTCTCCCTCTACAATACTGGCCTTGTCTGGGAGGAGGGGGGGGGCAGGATAGGAGAGAGGAGAGGTAGTGAGGAGAGGAGAGGAGTGGAGGTGAGGGGAGAGAGGGAAGAGGGGTGAGGTACAGTACATATCTGTTGAGTCCTGTTCTCCATGAAGGAACCCTTTGAGCTCTCTTTCAAACACACACATCTCTATCTCTCTGGCCTGTGTGCAGAGGTGGTGACAGACAGGCCTGCTGAGAGACACCAGAGTTAATCCCAAAGAAAGATACCAACCCACCTCTCAGACCCCCATTTCAGCTTTAGACCAGCCCGGCTGTACAGTCCGGGGTCAGGGGAATGTTCCATTGAGGCCAGGTGTAAGGGGGGGTTTGTTGGGCTGGGTGGTGACATCATGGAAAGAGAGCGAGCCTGATGAGCTTTGATCAACTCAGTATCTACACACACACACACACACACCACACACACACACACACACACACACACGTACAGTACATGTCAGTGTATGACTAGTATCTGTGTCCTTCTGATGGTCTGGCAGGGTCTCAGTTCTGGACTGGAGATCAGGCTGACTCAGCTACAACACACACACACTGACACCCCGTGACTGGGCTTCCTCTAAAACAATCAGAGCATGAGAGAGGGAGAAAGAGAGAGAGAGGGAGAAAAAGAGAAGAGTATGATAGAGGGACAGGGGAATTAAAAGTGAGAACAGAGAATATGAGAGCGAATGAAAAGCTTGGAGGTAGACTGAGTGGAGAGAGAGATGGTAGAGAGAGTGAGAGGGGGATGAGAGGGGGATGAGAGAGAGAGGGAGAGAAAGAGAGATATAAAAAGGACTGAGAGAGAGAACATTCCATCCGTCTAATCTACTGCTTGGCCCTCTGCTTTCAACCATGAGTATCTCACACACACACACACACACACACACACACACACACACACACACACACTGTCTGGAACACCAGACAGGGTTCACACTCACACACAAACACACACCCACGCTGTAGACTTTGCTCTGTGCCCTCCTGGACGTGTGTGTTTGTGTGTCTATTGGCTAATGTACTATATCCCAGTAATGTGCTTGGCTACCAGTCAGTCAAGACAGTCAGTAAAGCCCACCGCTCTTCCTTAGAACTGAGCCGCTCTAAACACAATCAGATGTGCCTCTGTCCTCCATGATGGATCTACGTCAGCGGCGCAGTTTATCTGTAGAGAACAGTGATTTCAGGAAACTGATGTCCCATGGTGGATCAATGCCATCGTTGCAGTTTCTCAGTAGAGCTTAGATTTCAACTGAAACAGATGTGCCTTTGTCCGCCATGTTGGTTCTACGTCATCATAACTGCAGCACCTTTCTGTGATTCTAGTTGTGCTTTCAAGATGACGTCAGTAGTCTTCAGATCAGAAAGTTGGAGCCCTAGAAACATGTCCACGTTCCCGACTTGGTATTCCGACTTGGTATTCCGACTTGGTATTCTGAGGAGAGAAAATAGACGACTCCTGACACATTTAAAACAAAAGCCTTTGATGTAAGATGATGTCATCCCCAGACACACAGAGAGAGAGAGAGAGAGCTGTAAGTGCTCGTTTAGTTCGTTAACACATCTGACCCCTGACCTTAGAATGACTCAAGCCATTTAAAATAAACCACGTTGTCATAGTGACTCTCCGTAAGTGTGTACGCTCTCCCACCCTCCATGTTTTAACTTGGGCCCCCTCCCAAATAAGGGCCTGCTCTGTATCAGCTGGTCCTCTGTGTCAGCTGGTTCAAGGAGTACAAGTCCAGTCTGACTCAGTCTTGTTCTTACAAGTCTCTCTTACACACATCTGCACAATGTTGGCAAGTGCAGAGCCAGAGCTGCATATCATCAGATCTTCATTACCATCTGATTTACATGATCTTAAGAACAGTGATATTAACACATTTCCTTTTGGTCGACTGGGTTGAAACTGTACTTCTACCATCTCAGAGTTTCCAACGCTTCTGCCAACACACACACACACACACACACACACACACACACACACACACACACTGTTGCCTTCTATGAAGAGCGGCAGAATTCCTGTGTCTCTTGGCACCTCAGACATCTCCCCTCCTCTCTTTATCTTATCTCTCCCTCTATCTCTACAGTGCCGTTAAATAGTATTTGCCCCCTTTAAAAAATATATATATTTTTAATACTGAATGATATCAGATCTTCAACCAAAACCAAACAAATACATACTTATTTGATTTATTTCATAAACAAAGTTATGCAACACCCAATTCCCCTGTGTGAAAAAGTCATTTCCGTCCCACACTCAATAACTGGTTGTGCCACCTTTGGCAGCAATGACCATCCTCTCACGTTGCTGTGGAGGAATTTTGGCCCACTCCTCCATGCAGTAACTGTAACGGAGCAACATTTGTGGGTTTTAAAGCTTGAACTGCTCGTTAGGCCATTCTAAAACTATAAATTTGTTGCTTTTTAGCCATTTTCATGTAGACTTGATTGTGTGTTTTGGATCATTGTCTTGCTGCATGACCCAGCTGTTCTTCAGCTTCCGCTCACAGACAGATGGCCTGACATTCTCCTGTAGAATTATCTGATACAGAGCAGAATTCATGGTTTCTTCTATTAAGGCAAGTCGTCCAGGTCCTGAGGCAGCAAAGCATCCCCAAACCACCACACTAACACCACCATGCTTCACCGTTGGTGTGAGGTTCTTACTGTGGAATGCAGTGTTTGGTTTTCGCCAGGCATAATGGGACCCATGTTGTCCAAAAGGTTCTGCAGGAGAATTCTACAGGAGAATGTCAGGTCATCCGTCTGTGAGCTGAAGCCAATGGCCCGCAGCTGGGTCACGCAGCAAGACAATGATCCAAAACACACAATCAAGTCTACAAGAAAATGGCTAAAAAGCAACAAATTTGAAGTTTTGGAATGGACCAGTCAAAGTCCAGACCTAATGATCCCAATCGAGATGTTGTGGCAGGATTTGAAACAAGCAGTTTAAGCAGTTCTGCATGTAAGAGTGGGACACAATTCCTCCAGAGCGACGTGAGAGACAACTACAGGAAGCGTTTGGTTGCAGTCAGCGCTGCTGAAGGTGGTTCAACCACTTATTGAGTGTGAGGGGGAAATGACGTTTTCACACTGGAGAATTGGTCGTTCCATAACTTTTGTTAATTAAATAAATAAAATAAGTATATTTTTGTTGTTGTTGTTATTTGTAAACTCAGGTTCCGTTTATCTAATATTAGCTTTTGGTTGAAGATCTGATGACATTCAATATAAATAATATGTTTAAAATCAGAAAGGGGACAAATACTTTTTCATGTCTCTGTGCCTCTCTTTCTTTGTCTCTGTATCTCCCTCTCTCCTCCGTTCCTTCAGATCGTTGTTTCTAGTTTCTAAAAGTCTGTTTTTTAATACACACAGACACACGTCGATATATTCACACAGTCTGACAAGCCCCTCCCCCATGCATCTGCTGCGCCTGCTGATGATGTCACAGAACTGGAACACAGTGATTGTGTAATCACCCTACGCTCCTCTTACATTTGCCATTTTAGTCATTTAGCTCTTATCCAGAGCGACTTGCAATTAGTTCATTCATCTTAAGATAGGTGGGTGAGACAACGACACATCTCAATAGTAAGTACAGTTTCCCTCAGCAAAGTATCTATCAGCAAAATCAGTGCTAGTGGGGAAAACTGAAGGGTCTTTATTTTATTCTAGGGGTGGTTGGGCCAAGAGACCAGAGGGGGAGGAATGGAGGGCTTGGGTTGGGATGAAGGGTTTGAGCATAGCCTGAAGGTAGGGAGGGCCAGTTCCCCTTGCTGCCTACTGAAGATGACCCCTCACAAACCTCCTCTCTGCTTTCCTCACTTTTCTCTCCATCCTGATACATATCCCTTCTTATCCTCCGCCCCTCTTCTGTGTTCTAATCCCTCTCTCCTCTCCTTCTCTCCTCTCCTTCTCTCCTCTCCTTCTCTCCTCTGCATGTGTGTTTCCTCTCTCCTCTTTCTTTCTATCTTTCTTTTTACAAGTCCCACTCTTACTCAGGGTCCCAAGTCCCACTCTTACTCAGGGTCCCAAGTCCCACTCTTACTCAGTGTCCCAAGTCCCACTCTTTCCAAGTCTTACTCAGCTTTGGCTCAGACCACTGTCTCTTCTCCCTTCCCCCTCACCATCCCTCTCTTCCTCTGGTCCTCTGTTGCTCTGTCGTTCTTTGTCTCTGTCCTCTGTAATCAAACAAACACATCCAGACAAACAGAGACAGGAGATGTGGTCAGGAGAGATTTAACCTGATGCTACTGACTCTCTCTCTCCCTTTCTCTCTGAAACACAAACCATTTCTGGGTGATTTAGTGAACTCTGCTCTGATGGAGAAAGCAGCTCTGCTCCTGTCTGAAGCAATTCTGGTATAGGGATTACACACACACACACACACACACACACACACACACTCTGGGGAAAAACTTCCATTAAACACACACACACACACACCCCAGCGCTAACCCCGACCCACTCCTAAATCACCCCTAGACATGCTCTGCCACTGGACGTGTGTGTGTGTGTGTGTGTGTGTGTGTGTGTGTGTGTGTGTGTGTGTGTGTGTGTGTGTGTGTGTGTGTGTGTGTGTGTGTGTGTGTGTGTGTGTGTGTGTGTGTGTGTGTGTGTGTGTGTTACTGGAACCCTGTTTTATGAGCAGACAACAGAACAGAGGGCAGACCTAGGCAGTAATCAAGGTTGGGGTCTGTACATACTGTACCTACTGTATATGACACAGCTCAGCCTGCCCTCTGGTGGTGCTTAGCTGTAATAACACCCTCTCACACAAGGACAGAAACACACTAGTTGGTGGTAATGTTGTTTCTGTTCTCTCACCTCAGATCACGACTCGGAGGCAAAGAGAGTTCAGGAAGTGCTCTCCGCCATCGACAAACCACAGGTCAGTCACACACACATACCCACACGCAGACACACACTCACACACACACTCGCAGACAAAGACATCTGTACCTAAAGGCTCCCAGAGCAGTATGTCCTTTGGAGCCCAGAACACCTGCAGTCCCCAACCTGACCACACAGGGGCAGTATTGTACCACCTCATCACACAAAACTAGGGCCACAACACTACCGGTAATTTACCAAAGTTACCAGAATCTTCAGTAATTTTGGTAATTAACAGAACATCTATGGCAATCTATCGAAACTTTGGTCATTTATACTTGAATAACTTAAAAAAAAATATATATATAGTATTCATTTGTTATATTTGTATTATGTGCTATCTAACCTCCAAACGAGCTTCAATGCCATACAACACTCCTTCCGTGGCCTCCAACTGCTCTTAAACGCTAGTAAAACCAAATGCATGCTTTTCAACCGTTCGCTGCCTGCACCCGCACGCCCGACTAGCATCACCACCCTGGATGGTTCCGACCTTGAATATGTGGACATCTATAAGTACCTAGGTGTCTGGCTAGACTGCAAACTCTCCTTCCAGACTCATATCAAACATCTCCAATCGAAAATCAAATCAAGAATCGGCTTTCTATTCCGCAACAAAGCCTCCTTCACTCACGCCGCCAAACTTACCCTAGTAAAACTGACTATCCTACCGATCCTCGACTTCGGCGATGTCATCTACAAAATTGCTTCCAACACTCTACTCAGCAAACTGGATGCAGTTTATCACAGTGCCATCCGTTTTGTTACTAAAGCACCTTATACCACCCACCACTGCGACCTGTATGCTCTAGTCGGCTGGCCCTCGCTACATATTCGTCGCCAGACCCACTGGCTCCAGGTCATCTACAAGTCCATGCGAGGTAAAGCTCCGCCTTATCTCAGTTCACTGGTCACGATGGCAACACCCACCCGTAACACGCGCTCCAGCAGGTATATCTCACTGATCATCCCTAAAGCCAACACCTCATTCGGCCGCCTTTCGTTCCAGTTCTCTGCTGCCTGTGACTGGAACGAATTACAAAAATCGCTGAAGTTGGAGACTTTTATCTCCCTCACCAACTTCAAACATCTGCTATCTGAGCAGTTAACCGATCGCTGCAGCTGTACATAGTCTATCGTTAAATAGCCCACCCATTTTTATCTACCTCATCCCCATACTGTTTTTATTTATTTACTTTTCTGCTCTTTTGCACACCAATATCTCTACCTGTACATGACCATCTGATCATTTATCACTCCAGTGTTATTAACCTGCAAAACTGTAATTATTCGCCTACCTCTTCATGCCTTTTGCACACAATGTATATAAACTCTCTATTTTTTTTTACTGTGTTATTGACTTGTTAATTGTTTACTTACTCCATGTGTAACTTTGTGTTGTCTGTTCACACTGTTATGCTTTATCTTTGGCCAGGTCGCAGTTGCAAATGAGAACTTGTTCTCAACTAGCCTACCTGGTTAAATAAAGGTGTAATAAAAAAATGTAAAAAATGATCCATGAGTTTCTAGTGGATAGACCATTTCGTTCAAGAGAAAATAGCTTAATTAATTTAAAAAAGCATCTAATCAACATTGGCATTATTTTCTACTACCTCTGCAACTCTTCCAACTATTGACCGTGTTCACAACTGCCATCAGTTTAATGCAAAAACATTGACAAAAACACATTTTAACAGAAAATAAATGAAAGTGTGTTAACAAATATAAAAGGTTATTTCATGCTGAAACCCTCATATTAAACACCAATGGTATTCAATAAGTTCATTGTTTATATTTAGGATAATGTTTCACAGCTTTGTCATTCTATTTTTTTAATTTTAAAATCATCTTAATGAATTATTTCATATATTTTACATAGAGGGGCAGAGGTACCCAAAATGGCCACTAGATGTCTTGTGATAGATTACATCAAATCCAGTAACCCATAAAAGTTTCCCTCCCTTTGCAACCCTACACAGGACTCTAATGGATCTTCTGTACAGTATTCATAAGGAACACACTAGAAGTATGAGAGAGAGAGAGAGACTGTCAGCTTGGCTTCTAGAGGGAGAGGTCATATGAGACAGTCTTCAGTGTGTGTCTCTGGGATGTGGTTTGTCCCCAGGGCAGACAGGGTATTCAGTGGATGTGGTTTGTCCCCAGGGCAGATTGGGTATTCAGTCGATGTGGTTTGTCCCCAGGGCAGACAGGGTATTCAGTGGATGTGGTTTGTCCCCAGGGCAGACAGGGTATTCAGTGGATGTGGTTTGTCCCCAGGGCAGACAGGGTATTCAGTGGATGTGGTTTGTCCCCAGGGCAGAAAGGGTATTCAGTGAATGTGGTTTGTCCCCAGGGCAGAAAGGGTATTCAGTGGATGTGGTTTGTCCCCAGGGCAGAAAGGGTATTCAGTGGATGTGGTTTGTCCCCAGGGCAGACAGGGTATTCAGTGGATGTGGTTTGTCCCCAGGGCAGACAAGGTATTCAGTGGATGTGGTTTGTCCCCAGGGTAGAAAGGGTATTCAGTGGATGTGGTTTGTCCCCAGGGCAGAAAGGGTATTCAGTGGATGTGGTTTGTCCCCAGGGCAGACAGGGTATTCAGTGGATGTGGTTTGTCCCCAGGGCAGAAAGGGTATTCAGTGGATGTGGTTTGTCCCCAGGGCAGAAAGGGTATTCAGTGGATGTGGTTTGTCCCCAGGGCAGAAAGGGTATTCAGTGGATGTGGTTTGTCCCCAGGGCAGAAAGGGTATGGGTAAATGTTTCTTCTACTCAGACTGTCATTTCACCGACCCAGCATCCCTAACGGGGATGAACTGGAACATAAACTGATAGGAACTTTGTGTGTGTGTGTTATCTAATGTGTGTGTGGTGTTCCAGGTGTCCAACGTGCACGCGCGGGGTGCTAGGTTGTCCTGGGCTCCCCCGGTCGGGCTGGTGAACCGGTTCAGCAACAGCCAGTCTCTCACCTACGAGGTCTCTCTGTCCGACAAGGGACGGGACGGCAAATACAGACTTATATACAGGTAAAACACACCTATCTCTGATCCTAACTAGCAGGTAAAACACACCTATCTCTGATCCTGACTAGCAGGTAAAACACACCTATCTCTGATCCTGACTAGCAGGTAAAACACACCTATCTCTGATCCTGACTAGCAGGTAAAACACACCTATCTCTGATCCTAACTAGCAGGTAAAACACACCTATCTCTGATCCTGACTAGCAGGTAAAACACACCTATCTCTGATCCTAACTAGCAGGTAATACACACCTATCTCTGTTCCTAACTAGCAGGTAAAACACACCTAACACTGATCCTGACTAGCAGGTAAAACACACCTATCTCTGATCCTAACTAGCAGGTAAAACACACCTATCTCTGATCCTGACTAGCAGGTAAAACACACCTATCTCTGATCCTGACTAGCAGGTAAAACACACCTATCTCTGATCCTGACTAGCAGGTAAAACACACCTATCTCTGATCCTAACTAGCAGGTAAAACACACCTATCTCTGATCCTGACTAGCAGGTAAAACACACCTATCTCTGATCCTAACTAGCAGGTAATACACACCTATCTCTGTTCCTAACTAGCAGGTAAAACACACCTAACACTGATCCTGACTAGCAGGTAAAACACACCTATCTCTGATCCTAACTAGCAGGTAATACACACCTATCTCTGATCCTAACTAGCAGGTAAAACACACCTAACACTGATCCTGACTAGCAGGTAAAACACACCTAACTCTGATTCTGACTAGCAGGTAAAACACACCTAACTCTGATCCCGACTAGCAGGTAAAACACACCTATCTCTGATCCTGACTAGCAGGTAAAACACACCTATCTCTGATCCTGACTAGCAGGTAAAACACACCTATCTCTGATCCTGACTAGCAGGTAAAACACACCTATCTCTGATCCTGACTAGCAGGTAAAACACACCTAACTCTGATCGTGACTAGCAGGTAAAACACACCTATCTCTGATCCTGACTAGCAGGTAAAACACACCTAACTCTGATCGTGACTAGCAGGTAAAACACACCTAACTCTGATCCTGGCTAGCAGGTAAAACACCTAACTCTGATCCTGACTAGTAGGTAAAACACACCTATCTCTGATCCTGACTAGCAGGTAAAACACACCTAACCCTGATCCTGACTAGCAGGTAAAACACTCCTAACTCTGAACCTGGCTAGCAGGTAAAACACATCTAACTCTGATCCTGACTAGCAGGTAAAACACACCTAACTCTGATCCTGACTAGCAGGTAAAACACACCTATCTCTGATCCTGACTAGCAGGTAAAACACACCTAACTCTGATCCTGACTAGCAGGTAAAACACACGTATCTCTGATCCTGACTAGCAGGTAAAACATACCTAATTCTGATCCTGACTAGCAGGTAAAACACACCTATCTCTGATCCTGACTAGCAGGTAAAACACACCTAACTCTGAACCTGACTAGCAGGTAAAACACATCTAACTCTGATCCTGACTAGCAGGTAAAACACATCTAACTCTGATCCTGACTAGCAGGTAAAACACACCTAACTCTGATCCTGACTAGCAGGTAAAACACACCTAACTCTGATCCTGGCCTAGCAGGTAAAACACACCTAACTCTGATCCCGACTAACATCCAGACTAGCAGGTAAAACACACCTAACTCTGATCCTGACTAGCAGGTAAAACACACCTAACTCTGATCCTGACTAGCAGGTAAAACACACCTAACTCTGATCCTGACTAGCAGGTAAAACACACCTAACTCTGATCCTGACTAGCAGGTAAAACACATCTAACTCTGATGCCGACTAGCAGGTAAAACACACCTAACTCTGATCCTGACTAGCAGGTAAAACACACCTAACTCTGATCCTGACTAGCAGGTAAAACACACCTATCTCTGATCCTGACTAGCAGGTAAAACACACCTAACTCTGATCGTGACTAGCAGGTAAAACACACCTATTTCTGATCCTGACTAGCAGGTAAAACACACCTAACTCTGACCCTGACTAGCAGGTAAAACACACCTAACTCTGATCCTGACTAGCAGGTAAAACACACCTAACTCTGATCCTGACTAGCAGGTAAAACACATCTAACTCTGATCCCGACTAGCAGGTAAAACACACCTAACTCTGATCCTGACTAGCAGGTAAAACACACCTAACTCTGATCCTGACTAGCAGGTAAAACACACCTATCTCTGATCCTGACTAGCAGGTAAAACACACCTAACTCTGATCCTGACTAGCAGGTAAAACACACCTATCTCTGATCCTGACTAGCAGGTAAAACACACCTAACTCTGATCGTGACTAGCAGGTAAAACACACCTAACTCTGATCCTGGCTAGCAGGTAAAACACCTAACTCTGATCCTGACTAGTAGGTAAAACACACCTATCTCTGATCCTGACTAGCAGGTAAAACACACCTAACTCTGATCCTAACTAGTAGGTAAAACACACCTATCTCTGATCCTGACTAGCAGGTAAAACACACCTATCTCTGATCCTGACTAGCAGGTAAAACACACCTATCTCTGATCCTGACTAGCAGGTAAAACACACCTATCTCTGATCCTGACTAGCAGGTAAAACACACCTAACTCTGATCGTGACTAGCAGGTAAAACACACCTAACTGATCCTGGCTAGCAGGTAAAACACCTAACTCTGATCCTGACTAGTAGGTAAAACACACCTATCTCTGATCCTGACTAGCAGGTAAAACACACCTAACTCTGATCCTGACTAGCAGGTAAAACACATCTAACTCTGATGCCGACTAGCAGGTAAAACACACCTAACTCTGATCCTGACTAGCAGGTAAAACACACCTAACTCTGATCCTGACTAGCAGGTAAAACACACCTATCTCTGATCCTGACTAGCAGGTAAAACACACCTAACTCTGATCGTGACTAGCAGGTAAAACACACCTATCTCTGATCCTGACTAGCAGGTAAAACACACCTAACTCTGATCCTGACTAGCAGGTAAAACACACCTAACTCTGATCCTGACTAGCAGGTAAAACACACCTAACACTGATCCTGACTAGCAGGTAAAACACACCTAACACTGATCCTGAATAGCAGGTAAAACACACCTAACTCTGATTCTGACTAGCAGGTAAAACACACCTAACTCTGATCCCGACTAGCAGGTAAAACACACCTATCTCTGATCCTGACTAGCAGGTAAAACACACCTATCTCTGATCCTGACTAGCAGGTAAAACACACCTATCTCTGATCCTGACTAGCAGGTAAAACACACCTAACTCTGATCGTGACTAGCAGGTAAAACACACCTATCTCTGATCCTGACTAGCAGGTAAAACACACCTAACTCTGATCGTGACTAGCAGGTAAAACACACCTAACTCTGATCCTGGCTAGCAGGTAAAACACCTAACTCTGATCCTGACTAGTAGGTAAAACACACCTATCTCTGATCCTGACTAGCAGGTAAAACACACCTAACCCTGATCCTGACTAGCAGGTAAAACACTCCTAACTCTGAACCTGGCTAGCAGGTAAAACACATCTAACTCTGATCCTGACTAGCAGGTAAAACACACCTAACTCTGATCCTGACTAGCAGGTAAAACACACCTATCTCTGATCCTGACTAGCAGGTAAAACACACCTAACTCTGATCCTGACTAGCAGGTAAAACACACGTATCTCTGATCCTGACTAGCAGGTAAAACATACCTAATTCTGATCCTGACTAGCAGGTAAAACACACCTATCTCTGATCCTGACTAGCAGGTAAAACACACCTAACTCTGAACCTGACTAGCAGGTAAAACACATCTAACTCTGATCCTGACTAGCAGGTAAAACACATCTAACTCTGATCCTGACTAGCAGGTAAAACACACCTAACTCTGATCCTGACTAGCAGGTAAAACACACCTAACTCTGATCCTGGCCTAGCAGGTAAAACACACCTAACTCTGATCCCGACTAACATCCAGACTAGCAGGTAAAACACACCTAACTCTGATCCTGACTAGCAGGTAAAACACACCTAACTCTGATCCTGACTAGCAGGTAAAACACACCTAACTCTGATCCTGACTAGCAGGTAAAACACATCTAACTCTGATGCCGACTAGCAGGTAAAACACACCTAACTCTGATCCTGACTAGCAGGTAAAACACACCTAACTCTGATCCTGACTAGCAGGTAAAACACACCTATCTCTGATCCTGACTAGCAGGTAAAACACACCTAACTCTGATCGTGACTAGCAGGTAAAACACACCTATCTCTGATCCTGACTAGCAGGTAAAACACACCTAACTCTGATCCTGACTAGCAGGTAAAACACACCTAACTCTGATCCTGACTAGCAGGTAAAACACACCTAACTCTGATCCTGACTAGCAGGTAAAACACACCTAACTCTGATCCTGACTAGCAGGTAAAACACATCTAACTCTGATCCCGACTAGCAGGTAAAACACACCTAACTCTGATCCTGACTAGCAGGTAAAACACACCTAACTCTGATCCTGACTAGCAGGTAAAACACACCTATCTCTGATCCTGACTAGCAGGTAAAACACACCTAACTCTGATCCTGACTAGCAGGTAAAACACACCTATCTCTGATCCTGACTAGCAGGTAAAACACACCTAACTCTGATCGTGACTAGCAGGTAAAACACACCTAACTCTGATCCTGGCTAGCAGGTAAAACACCTAACTCTGATCCTGACTAGTAGGTAAAACACACCTATCTCTGATCCTGACTAGCAGGTAAAACACACCTAACTCTGATCCTAACTAGTAGGTAAAACACACCTATCTCTGATCCTGACTAGCAGGTAAAACACACCTATCTCTGATCCTGACTAGCAGGTAAAACACACCTAACTCTGATCCTGACTAGCAGGTAAAACACACCTATCTCTGATCCTGACTAGCAGGTAAAACACACCTAACTCTGATCGTGACTAGCAGGTAAAACACACCTAACTGATCCTGGCTAGCAGGTAAAACACCTAACTCTGATCCTGACTAGTAGGTAAAACACACCTATCTCTGATCCTGATTAGCAGGTAAAACACACCTAACTCTGATCCTGACTAGCAGGTAAAACACTCCTAACTCTGATCCTGACTAGCAGGTAAAACACACCTATCTCTGATCCTGACTAGCAGGTAAAACACACCTATCTCTGATCCTGACTAGCAGGTAAAACACACCTAACTCTGATCCTGACTAGCAGGTAAAACACACCTAACTCTGATCCTGACTAGCAGGTAAAACACTCCTAACTCTGATCCTGACTAGCAGGTAAAACACACCTATCTCTGATCCTGACTAGCAGGTAAAACACACCTAACTCTGAACCTGGCTAGCAGGTAAAACACATCTAACTCTGATCCTGACTAGCAGGTAAAACACACCTAACTCTGATCCTGACTAGCAGGTAAAACACACCTAATCTGATCCTGACTAGCAGGTAAAACACACCTAACTCTGATCCTGACTAGCAGGTAAAACACACCTGTCTCTTATCCTGACTAGCAGGTAAAACATACCTAATTCTGATCCTGACTAGCAGGTAAAACACACCTATCTCTGATCCTGACTAGCAGGTAAAACACACCTAACTCTGAACCTGACTAGCAGGTAAAACACATCTAACTCTGATCCTGACTAGCAGGTAAAACACATCTAACTCTGATCCTGACTAGCAGGTAAAACACACCTAACTCTGATCCTGACTAGCAGGTAAAACACACCTAACTCTGATCCTGGCCTAGCAGGTAAAACACACCTAACTCTGATCCCGACTAACATCCTGACTAGCAGGTAAAACACACCTAACTCTGATCCTGACTAGCAGGTAAAACACACCTAACTCTGATCCTGACTAGCAGGTAAAACACACCTAACTCTGATCCTGACTAGCAGGTAAAACACACCTAACTCTGATCCTGACTAGCAGGTAAAACACATCTAACTCTGATCCCGACTAGCAGGTAAAACACACCTAACTCTGATCCTGACTAGCAGGTAAAACACACCTAACTCTGATCCTGACTAGCAGGTAAAACACACCTATCTCTGATCCTGACTAGCAGGTAAAACACACCTAACTCTGATCGTGACTAGCAGGTAAAACACACCTATCTCTGATCCTGACTAGCAGGTAAAACATACCTAACTCTGATCCTGACCATGCAGGTAAAACACACCTATCTCTGATCCTGACTAGCAGGTAAAACACCTAACTCTGAACCTGACTAGCAGGTAAAACACACCTAACTCTGATCCTGACTAGCAGGTAAAACACATCTAACTCTGATCCTGACTAGCAGGTAAAACACACCTAACTCTGATCCTGACTAGCAGGTAAAACACACCTAACTCTGATCCTGGCCTAGCAGGTAAAACACACCTAACTCTGATCCCGACTAACATCCTGACTAGCAGTTAAAACACACCTAACTCTGATCCTGACTAGCAGGTAAAACACACCTAACTCTGATCCTGACTAGCAGGTAAAACACACCTAACTCTGATCCTGACTAGCAGGTAAAACACACCTAACTCTGATCCTGACTAGCAGGTAAAACACATCTAACTCTGATCCCGACTAGCAGGTAAAACACACCTAACTCTGATCCTGACTAGCAGGTAAAACACACCTAACTCTGATCCTGACTAGCAGGTAAAACACACCTATCTCTGATCCTGACTAGCAGGTAAAACACACCTAACTCTGATCGTGACTAGCAGGTAAAACACACCTATCTCTGATCCTGACTAGCAGGTAAAACACACCTAACTCTGATCCTGACTAGCAGGTAAAACACACCTAACTCTGATCCTGACTAGCAGGTAAAACACACCTAACTCTGATCCTGACTAGCAGGTAAAACACACCTAACTCTGATCCTGACTAGCAGGTAAAACACATCTAACTCTGATCCCGACTAGCAGGTAAAACACACCTAACTCTGATCCTGACTAGCAGGTAAAACACACCTAACTCTGATCCTGACTAGCAGGTAAAACACACCTATCTCTGATCCTGACTAGCAGATAACACACACCTAACTCGGATCCTGACTAGCAGGTAAAACACACCTATCTCTGATCCAGACTAGCAGGTAAAACACACCTAACTCTGATCGTGACTAGCAGGTAAAACACACCTAACTCTGATCCTTGCTAGCAGGTAAAACACCTAACTCTGATCCTGACTAGTAGGTAAAACACACCTATCTCTGATCCTGACTAGCAGGTAAAACACACCTAACTCTGATCCTGACTAGCAGGTAAAACACTCCTAACTCTGATCCTGACTAGCAGGTAAAACACACCTATCTCTGATCCTGACTAGCAGGTAAAACACACCTAACTCTGATCCTGACTAGCAGGTAAAACACACCTATCTCTGATCCTGACTAGCAGGTAAAACACACCTAACTCTGAACCTGACTAGCAGGTAAAACACATCTAACTCCGATCCTGACTAGCAGATAAAACACACCTAACTCTGATCCTGACTAGCAGGTAAAACACACCTAACTCTGATCCTGACTAGCAGGTAAAACACTCCTAACTCTGATCCTGACTAGCAGGTAAAACACACCTATCTCTGATCCTGACAAGCAGGTAAAACACACCTAACTCTGATCCTGACTAGCAGGTAAAACACCTATCTCTGATCCTGACTAGCAGGTAAAACACACCTAACTCTGAACCTGGCTAGCAGGTAAAACACATCTAACTCTGATCCTGACTAGCAGGTAAAACACACCTAACTCTGATCCTGACTAGCAGGTAAAACACACTTAATCTGATCCTGACTAGCAGGTAAAACACACCTAACTCTGATCCTGACTAGCAGGTAAAACACACCTATCTCTGATCCTGACTAGCAGGTAAAACATACCTAATTCTGATCCTGACTAGCAGGTAAAACACATCTAACTCTGATCCTGACTAGCAGGTAAAACACATCTAACTCTGATCCTGACTAGCAGGTAAAACACACCTAACTCTGATCCTGACTAGCAGGTAAAACACACCTAACTCTGATCCTGGCCTAGCAGGTAAAACACACCTAACTCTGATCCCGACTAACATCCTGACTAGCAGGTAAAACACACCTAACTCTGATCCTGACTAGCAGGTAAAACACACCTATCTCTGATCCTGACTAGCAGGTAAAACACACCTAACTCTGAACCTGGCTAGCAGGTAAAACACATCTAACTCTGATCCTGACTAGCAGGTAAAACACACCTAACTCTGATCCTGACTAGCAGGTAAAACACACTTAATCTGATCCTGACTAGCAGGTAAAACACACCTAACTCTGATCCTGACTAGCAGGTAAAACACACCTATCTCTGATCCTGACTAGCAGGTAAAACATACCTAATTCTGATCCTGACTAGCAGGTAAAACACATCTAACTCTGATCCTGACTAGCAGGTAAAACACATCTAACTCTGATCCTGACTAGCAGGTAAAACACACCTAACTCTGATCCTGACTAGCAGGTAAAACACACCTAACTCTGATCCTGGCCTAGCAGGTAAAACACACCTAACTCTGATCCCGACTAACATCCTGACTAGCAGGTAAAACACACCTAACTCTGATCCTGACTAGCAGGTAAAACACACCTAACTCTGATCCTGACTAGCAGGTAAAACACACCTAACTCTGATCCTGACTAGCAGGTAAAACACACCTAACTCTGATCCTGACTAGCAGGTAAAACACACCTAACTCTGATCCTGGCCTAGCAGGTAAAACACACCTAACTCTGATCCCGACTAACATCCTGACTAGCAGGTAAAACACACCTAACTCTGATCCTGACTAGCAGGTAAAACACACCTAACTCTGAACCTGGCTAGCAGGTAAAACACATCTAACTCTGATCCTGACTAGCAGGTAAAACACACCTAACTCTGATCCTGACTAGCAGGTAAAACACACTTAATCTGATCCTGACTAGCAGGTAAAACACATCTAACTCTGATCCCGACTAGCAGGTAAAACACACCTAACTCTGATCCTGACTAGCAGGTAAAACACACCTAACTCTGATCCTGACTAGCAGGTAAAACACACCTATCTCTGATCCTGACTAGCAGGTAAAACACACCTAACTCTGATCGTGACTAGCAGGTAAAACACACCTATCTCTGATCCTGACTAGCAGGTAAAACATACCTAACTCTGATCCTGACTAGCAGGTAAAACACACCTAACTCTGATCCTGACTAGCAGGTAAAACACACCTAACTCTGATCCTGACTAGCAGGTAAAACACACCTAACTCTGATCCTGACTAGCAGGTAAAACACATCTAACTCTGATCCCGACTAGCAGGTAAAACACACCTAACTCTGATCCTGACTAGCAGGTAAAACACACCTAACTCTGATCCTGACTAGCAGGTAAAACACACCTATCTCTGATCCTGACTAGCAGATAACACACACCTAACTCGGATCCTGACTAGCAGGTAAAACACATCTATCTCTGATCCAGACTAGCAGGTAAAACACACCTAACTCTGATCGTGACTAGCAGGTAAAACACACCTAACTCTGATCCTGGCTAGCAGGTAAAACACCTAACTCTGATCCTGACTAGTAGGTAAAACACACCTATCTCTGATCCTGACTAGCAGGTAAAACACACCTAACTCTGATCCTGACTAGCAGGTAAAACACTCCTAACTCTGATCCTGACTAGCAGGTAAAACACACCTATCTCTGATCCTGACTAGCAGGTAAAACACACCTAACTCTGATCCTGACTAGCAGGTAAAACACACCTAACTCTGATCCTGACTAGCAGGTAAAACACACCTAACTCTGATCCTGACTAGCAGGTAAAACACTCCTAACTCTGATCCTGACTAGCAGGTAAAACACACCTAACTCTGATCCTGACTAGCAGGTAAAACACACCTAACTCTGATCCTGACTAGCAGGTAAAACACTCCTAACTCTGATCCTGACTAGCAGGTAAAACACACCTATCTCTGATCCTGACAAGCAGGTAAAACACACCTAACTCTGATCCTTACTAGCAGGTAAAACACACCTATCTCTGATCCTGACTAGCAGGTAAAACACACCTAACTCTGATCGTGACTAGCAGGTAAAACACACCTATCTCTGATCCTGACTAGCAGGTAAAACACACCTAACTCTGATCCTGACTAGCAGGTAAAACACACCTAACTCTGATCCTGACTAGCAGGTAAAACACACCTAACTCTGATCCTGACTAGCAGGTAAAACACACCTAACTCTGATCCTGACTAGCAGGTAAAACACATCTAACTCTGATCCCGACTAGCAGGCAAAACACACCTAACTCTGATCCTGACTAGCAGGTAAAACACACCTAACTCTGATCCTGACTAGCAGGTAAAACACATCTAACTCTGATCCCGACTAGCAGGTAAAACACACCTAACTCTGATCCTGACTAGCAGGTAAAACACACCTAACTCTGATCCTGACTAGCAGGTAAAACACACCTATCTCTGATCCTGACTAGCAGATAACACACACCTAACTCGGATCCTGACTAGCAGGTAAAACACACCTATCTCTGATCCAGACTAGCAGGTAAAACACACCTAACTCTGATCGTGACTAGCAGGTAAAACACACCTAACTCTGATCCTGGCTAGCAGGTAAAACACCTAACTCTGATCCTGACTAGTAGGTAAAACACACCTATCTCTGATCCTGACTAGCAGGTAAAACACACCTAACTCTGATCCTGACTAGCAGGTAAAACACTCCTAACTCTGATCCTGACTAGCAGGTAAAACACACCTATCTCTGATCCTGACTAGCAGGTAAAACACACCTAACTCTGAACCTGGCTAGCAGGTAAAACACATCTAACTCTGATCCTGACTAGCAGGTAAAACACACCTAACTCTGATCCTGACTAGCAGGTAAAACACACTTAATCTGATCCTGACTAGCAGGTAAAACACACCTAACTCTGATCCTGACTAGCAGGTAAAACACATCTAACTCTGATCCCGACTAGCAGGTAAAACACACCTAACTCTGATCCTGACTAGCAGGTAAAACACACCTAACTCTGATCCTGACTAGCAGGTAAAACACACCTATCTCTGATCCTGACTAGCAGATAACACACACCTAACTCGGATCCTGACTAGCAGGTAAAACACACCTATCTCTGATCCAGACTAGCAGGTAAAACACACCTAACTCTGATCGTGACTAGCAGGTAAAACACACCTAACTCTGATCCTGGCTAGCAGGTAAAACACCTAACTCTGATCCTGACTAGTAGGTAAAACACACCTATCTCTGATCCTGACTAGCAGGTAAAACACACCTAACTCTGATCCTGACTAGCAGGTAAAACACTCCTAACTCTGATCCTGACTAGCAGGTAAAACACACCTATCTCTGATCCTGACTAGCAGGTAAAACACACCTAACTCTGAACCTGGCTAGCAGGTAAAACACATCTAACTCTGATCCTGACTAGCAGGTAAAACACACCTAACTCTGATCCTGACTAGCAGGTAAAACACACTTAATCTGATCGTGACTAGCAGGTAAAACACACCTAACTCTGATCCTGACTAGCAGGTAAAACACACCTATCTCTGATCCTGACTAGCAGGTAAAACATACCTAATTCTGATCCTGACTAGCAGGTAAAACACATCTAACTCTGATCCTGATTAGCAGGTAAAACACATCTAACTCTGATCCTGACTAGCAGGTAAAACACACCTAACTCTGATCCTGACTAGCAGGTAAAACACACCTAACTCTGATCCTGGCCTAGCAGGTAAAACACACCTAACTCTGATCCCGACTAACATCCTGACTAGCAGGTAAAACACACCTAACTCTGATCCTGACTAGCAGGTAAAACACACCTATCTCTGATCCTGACTAGCAGGTAAAACACACCTAACTCTGAACCTGGCTAGCAGGTAAAACACATCTAACTCTGATCCTGACTAGCAGGTAAAACACACCTAACTCTGATCCTGACTAGCAGGTAAAACACACTTAATCTGATCCTGACTAGCAGGTAAAACACACCTAACTCTGATCCTGACTAGCAGGTAAAACACACCTATCTCTGATCCTCACTAGCAGGTAAAACATACCTAATTCTGATCCTGACTAGCAGGTAAAACACATCTAACTCTGATCCTGACTAGCAGGTAAAACACATCTAACTCTGATCCTGACTAGCAGGTAAAACACACCTAACTCTGATCCTGACTAGCAGGTAAAACACACCTAACTCTGATCCTGGCCTAGCAGGTAAAACACACCTAACTCTGATCCCGACTAACATCCTGACTAGCAGGTAAAACACACCTAACTCTGATCCTGACTAGCAGGTAAAACACACCTAACTCTGATCCTGACTAGCAGGTAAAACACACCTAACTCTGATCCTGACTAGCAGGTAAAACACACCTAACTCTGATCCTGACTAGCAGGTAAAACACACCTAACTCTGATCCCGACTAACATCCTGACTAGCAGGTAAAACACACCTAACTCTGATCCTGACTAGCAGGTAAAACACACCTAACTCTGAACCTGGCTAGCAGGTAAAACACATCTAACTCTGATCCTGACTAGCAGGTAAAACACACCTAACTCTGATCCTGACTAGCAGGTAAAACACACTTAATCTGATCCTGACTAGCAGGTAAAACACACCTAACTCTGATCCTGACTAGCAGGTAAAACACACCTAACTCTGATCCTGACTAGCAGGTAAAACACACCTAACTCTGATCCTGACTAGCAGGTAAAACACACCTAACTCTGATCCTGGCCTAGCAGGTAAAACACACCTAACTCTGATCCCGACTAACATCCTGACTAGCAGGTAAAACACACCTAACTCTGATCCTGACTAGCAGGTAAAACATACCTAATTCTGATCCTGACTAGCAGGTAAAACACATCTAACTCTGATCCTGACTAGCAGGTAAAACACATCTAACTCTGATCCTGACTAGCAGGTAAAACACACCTAACTCTGATCCTGACTAGCAGGTAAAACACACCTAACTCTGATCCTGGCCTAGCAGGTAAAACACACCTAACTCTGATCCCGACTAACATCCTGACTAGCAGGTAAAACACACCTAACTCTGATCCTGACTAGCAGGTAAAACACACCTAACTCTGATCCTGACTAGCAGGTAAAACACACCTAACTCTGATCCTGACTAGCAGGTAAAACACACCTAACTCTGATCCTGACTAGCAGGTAAAACACACCTAACTCTGATCCCGACTAACATCCTGACTAGCAGGTAAAACACACCTAACTCTGATCCTGACTAGCAGGTAAAACACACCTAACTCTGAACCTGGCTAGCAGGTAAAACACATCTAACTCTGATCCTGACTAGCAGGTAAAACACACCTAACTCTGATCCTGACTAGCAGGTAAAACACACTTAATCTGATCCTGACTAGCAGGTAAAACACACCTAACTCTGATCCTGACTAGCAGGTAAAACACACCTAACTCTGATCCTGACTAGCAGGTAAAACACACCTAACTCTGATCCTGACTAGCAGGTAAAACACACCTAACTCTGATCCTGGCCTAGCAGGTAAAACACACCTAACTCTGATCCCGACTAACATCCTGACTAGCAGGTAAAACACACCTAACTCTGATCCTGACTAGCAGGTAAAACACACCTAACTCTGAACCTGGCTAGCAGGTAAAACACATCTAACTCTGATCCTGACTAGCAGGTAAAACATACCTAATTCTGATCCTGACTAATAGGTAAAACACATCTAACTCTAATCCTGACTAGCAGGTAAAACACATCTAACTCTGATCCTGACTAGCAGGTAAAACACACCTAACTCTGATCCTGACTAGCAGGTAAAACACACCTAACTCTGATCCTGGCCTAGCAGGTAAAACACACCTAACTCTGATCCCGACTAACATCCTGACTAGCAGGTAAAACACACCTAACTCTGATCCTGACTAGCAGGTAAAACACACCTAACTCTGATCCTGACTAGCAGGTAAAACACACCTAACTCTGATCCTGACTAGCAGGTAAAACACACATAATCTGATCCTGACTAGCAGGTAAAACATACCTAATTCTGATCCTGACTAGCAGGTAAAACACACCTATCTCTGATCCTGGCCTAGCAGGTAAAACACACCTAACTCTGATCCCGACTAACATCCTGACTAGCAGTTAAAACACACCTAACTCTGATCCTGACTAGCAGGTAAAACACACCTAACTCTGATCCTGACTAGCAGGTAAAACACATCTAACTCTGATCCCGACTAGCAGGTAAAACACACCTAACTCTGATCCTGACTAGCAGGTAAAACACACCTAACTCTGATCGTGACTAGCAGGTAAAACACACCTATCTCTGATCCTGACTAGCAGGTAAAACACACCTAACTCTGATCCTGACTAGCAGGTAAAACACACCTAACTCTGATCCTGACTAGCAGGTAAAACACACCTAACTCTGATCCTGACTAGCAGGGAAAACACACCTAACTCTGATCCTGACTAGCAGGTAAAACACATCTAACTCTGATCCCGACTAGCAGGTAAAACACACCTAACTCTGATCCTGACTAGCAGGTAAAACACACCTAACTCTGATCCTGACTAGCAGGTAAAACACACCTATCTCTGATCCTGACTAGCAGGTAAAACACACTTAATCTGATCCTGACTAGCAGGTAAAACACACCTAACTCTGATCCTGACTAGCAGGTAAAACACACCTATCTCTGATCCTGACTAGCAGGTAAAACATACCTAATTCTGATCCTGACTAATAGGTAAAACACATCTAACTCTAATCCTGACTAGCAGGTAAAACACATCTAACTCTGATCCTGACTAGCAGGTAAAACACACCTAACTCTGATCCTGACTAGCAGGTAAAACACACCTAACTCTGATCCTGGCCTAGCAGGTAAAACACACCTAACTCTGATCCCGACTAACATCCTGACTAGCAGGTAAAACACACCTAACTCTGATCCTGACTAGCAGGTAAAACACACCTAACTCTGATCCTGACTAGCAGGTAAAACACACCTAACTCTGATCCTGACTAGCAGGTAAAACACACATAATCTGATCCTGACTAGCAGGTAAAACATACCTAATTCTGATCCTGACTAGCAGGTAAAACACACCTATCTCTGATCCTGGCCTAGCAGGTAAAACACACCTAACTCTGATCCCGACTAACATCCTGACTAGCAGTTAAAACACACCTAACTCTGATCCTGACTAGCAGGTAAAACACACCTAACTCTGATCCTGACTAGCAGGTAAAACACATCTAACTCTGATCCCGACTAGCAGGTAAAACACACCTAACTCTGATCGTGACTAGCAGGTAAAACACACCTATCTCTGATCCTGACTAGCAGGTAAAACACACCTAACTCTGATCCTGACTAGCAGGTAAAACACACCTAACTCTGATCCTGACTAGCAGGTAAAACACACCTAACTCTGATCCTGACTAGCAGGTAAAACACACCTAACTCTGATCCTGACTAGCAGGTAAAACACATCTAACTCTGATCCCGACTAGCAGGTAAAACACACCTAACTCTGATCCTGACTAGCAGGTAAAACACACCTAACTCTGATCCTGACTAGCAGGTAAAACACACCTATCTCTGATCCTGACTAGCAGGTAAAACACACCTAACTCTGATCCTGGCTAGCAGGTAAAACACCTAACTCTGATCCTGACTAGTAGGTAAAACACACCTATCTCTGATCCTGACTAGCAGGTAAAACACACCTAACTCTGATCCTGACTAGCAGGTAAAACACACCTAACTCTGATCCTGACTAGCAGGTAAAACACACCTAACTCTGATCCTGACTAGCAGGTAAAACACACCTATCTCTGATCCTGACTAGCAGGTAAAACACACCTAACTCTGAACCTGACTAGCAGGTAAAACACATCTAACTCTGATCCTGACTAGCATGTAAAACACTCCTCACTCTGATCCTGACTAGCAGGTAAAACACACCTATCTCTGATCCTGACAAGCAGTTAAAACACACCTAACTCTGATCCTGACTAGCAGGTAAAACACACCTATCTCTGATCCTGACTAGCAGGTAAAACACACCTAACTCTGATCCTGACTAGCAGGTAAAACACACCTAACTCTGATCCCGACTAACATCCTGACTAGCAGGTAAAACACACCTAACTCTGATCCTGACTAGTAGGTAAAACACACCTATCTCTTATCCTGACTAGCAGGTAAAACACTCCTAACTCTGATCCTGACTAGCAGGTAAAACACACCTATCTCTGATCCTGACTAGCAGGTAAAACACACTTAACTCTGATCCTGACTAGCAGGTAAAACACACCTAACTCTGATCCTGACTAGCAGGTAAAACACACCTATCTCTGATCCTGACTAGCAGGTAAAACACACCTAACTCTGAACCTGGCTAGCAGGTAAAACACATCTAACTCTGATCCTGACTAGCAGGTAAAACACACCTAACTCTGATCCTGACTAGCAGGTAAAACACACATAATCTGATCCTGACTAGCAGGTAAAACACACCTAACTCTGATCCTGACTAGCAGGTAAAACACACCTATCTCTGATCCTGACTAGCAGGTAAAACACACCTAACTCTGAACCTGACTAGCAGGTAAAACACATCTAACTCTGATCTTGACTAGCAGGTAAAACACATCTAACTCTGATCCTGACTAGCAGGTAAAACACACCTAACTCTGATCCTGACTAGCAGGTAAAACACACCTAACTCTGATCCTGGCCTAGCAGGTAAAACACACCTAACTCTGATCCCGACTAACATCCTGACTAGCAGGTAATACACACCTACCTCTGATCCTGACTAGCAGGTAAAACACACCTAACTCTGATCCTGACTAGCAGGTAAAACACACCTAACTCTGATCCTGGCCTAGCAGGTAAAACACACCTAACTCTGATCCCGACTAACATCCTGACTAGCAGGTAATACACACCTAACTCTGATCCTGACTAGCAGGTAAAACACACCTAACTCTGATCCTGACTAGCAGGTAAAACACACCTAATCTGATCCTGACTAGCAGGTAAAACACACCTAACTCTGATCCTGACTAGCAGGTAAAACACACCTATCTCTGATCCTGACTAGCAGGTAAAACATACCTAATTCTGATCCTGACTAGCAGGTAAAACACATCTAACTCTGATCCTGACTAGCAGGTAAAACACATCTAACTCTGATCCTGACTAGCAGGTAAAACACACCTAACTCTGATCCTGACTAGCAGGTAAAACACACCTAACTCTGATCCTGGCCTAGCAGGTAAAACACACCTAACTCTGATCCCGACTAACATCCTGACTAGCAGGTAAAACACACCTAACTCTGATCCTGACTAGCAGGTAAAACACACCTAACTCTGATCCTGACTAGCAGGTAAAACACACCTAACTCTGATCCTGACTAGCAGGTAAAACACATCTAACTCTGATCCTGACTAGCAGGTAAAACACACCTAACTCTGATCCCGACTAGCAGGTAAAACACACCTAACTCTGAACCTGACTAGCAGGTAAAACACACCTTACTCTGATCCCGACTAACATCCTGACTAGCAGGTAAAACACACCTAACTCTGATCCTGACTAGCAGGTAAAACACTCCTAACTCTGATCCTGACTAGCAGGTAAAACACACCTAACTCTGATCCTGACTAGCAGGTAAAACACACCTAACTCTGATCCTGACTAGCAGGTAAAACACACCTAACTCTGATCCTGACTAGCAGGTAAAACACATCTAACTCTGATCCTGACTAGCAGGTAAAACACACCTAACTCTGATCCTGACTAGCAGGTAAAACACACCTAACTCTGATCCTGGCCTAGCAGGTAAAACACACCTAACTCTGATCCCGACTAACATCCTGACTAGCAGGTAATACACACCTAACTCTGATCCTGACTAGCAGGTAAAACACACCTAACTCTGATCCTGACTAGCAGGTAAAACACACCTATCTCTGATCCTGACTAGCAGGTAAAACACACCTATCTCTGATCCTGACTAGCAGGTAAAACACACCTATCTCTGATCCTGACTAGCAGGTAAAACACACCTATCTCTGATCCTGACTAGCAGGTAAAACACACCTATCTCTGATCCTGACTAGCAGGTAAAACACACCTAACTCTGATCCTGACTAGCAGGTAAAACACACCTAACTCTGATCCTGACTAGCAGGTAAAACACACCTATCTCTGATCCTGACTAGCAGGTAAAACACACCTAACTCTGATCCTGACTAGCAGGTAATACACACCTAACTCTGATCCTGACTAGCAGGTAAAACACACCTAACTCTGATCCTGACTAGCAGGTAAAACACACCTAACTCTGATCCTGGCCTAGCAGGTAAAACACACCTAACTCTGATCCCGACTAACATCCTGACTAGCAGGTAATACACACCTAACTCTGATCCTGACTAGCAGGTAAAACACACCTAACTCTGATCCTGACTAGCAGGTAAAACACACCTAATCTGATCCTGACTAGCAGGTAAAACACACCTAACTCTGATCCTGACTAGCAGGTAAAACACACCTATCTCTGATCCTGACTAGCAGGTAAAACATACCTAATTCTGATCCTGACTAGCAGGTAAAACACATCTAACTCTGATCCTGACTAGCAGGTAAAACACATCTAACTCTGATCCTGACTAGCAGGTAAAACACACCTAACTCTGATCCTGACTAGCAGGTAAAACACACCTAACTCTGATCCTGGCCTAGCAGGTAAAACACACCTAACTCTGATCCCGACTAACATCCTGACTAGCAGGTAAAACACACCTAACTCTGATCCTGACTAGCAGGTAAAACACACCTAACTCTGATCCTGACTAGCAGGTAAAACGCACCTAACTCTGATCCTGACTAGCAGGTAAAACACACCTAACTTTGATCCTGACTAGCAGGTAAAACACACCTAACTCTGATCCTGACTAGCAGGTAAAACACATCTAACTCTGATCCTGACTAGCAGGTAAAACACACCTAACTCTGATCCCGACTAGCAGGTAAAACACACCTAACTCTGAACCTGACTAGCAGGTAAAACACACCTTACTCTGATCCCGACTAACATCCTGACTAGCAGGTAAAACACACCTAACTCTGATCCTGACTAGCAGGTAAAACACTCCTAACTCTGATCCTGACTAGCAGGTAAAACACACCTAACTCTGATCCTGACTAGCAGGTAAAACACACCTAACTCTGATCCCGACTAGCAGGTAAAACACACCCAACTCTGAACCTGACTAGCAGGTAAAACACACCTTACTCTGATCCCGACTAACATCCTGACTAGCAGGTAAAACACACCTAACTCTGATCCTGACTAGCAGGTAAAACACTCCTAACTCTGATCCTGACTAGCAGGTAAAACACACCTAACTCTGATCCTGACTAGCAGGTAAAACACATCTAACTCTGATCCTGACTAGCAGGTAAAACACACCTAACTCTGATCCTGACTAGCAGTTAAAACACACCTAACTCTGATCCTGGCCTAGCAGGTAAAACACACCTAACTCTGATCCCGACTAACATCCTGACTAGCAGGTAATACACACCTAATTCTGATCCTGACTAGCAGGTAAAACACACCTAACTCTGATCCTGACTAGCAGGTAAAACACACCTATCTCTGATCCTGACTAGCAGGTAAAACACACCTATCTCTGATCCTGACTAGCAGGTAAAACACACCTATCTCTGATCCTGACTAGCAGGTAAAACACACCTATCTCTGATCCTGACTAGCAGGTAAAACACACCTATCTCTGATCCTGACTAGCAGGTAAAACACACCTAACTCTGATCCTGACTAGCAGGTAAAACACACCTAACTCTGATCCTGACTAGCAGGTAAAACACACCTATCTCTGATCCTGACTAGCAGGTAAAACACACCTAACTCTGATCCTGACTAGCAGGTAAAACACACCTAACTCTGATCCCGACTAGCAGGTAAAACACACCTAACTCTGATCCCGACTAGCACGTAAAACACGCCTAACTCTAAACCTGACTAGCAGGTAAAACACACCTATCTCTGACCCTGACTAGCAGGTAAAACACACCTAACTCTGATCCTAACTAGCAGGTAAAACACACCTATCTCTGATCCTGACTAGCAGGTAAAACACACCTAATCTGATCCTGACTAGCAGGTAAAACACACCTATATCTGATCCTGACGAGCAGGTAAAACACATCTAACTCTGATCCTGACCATGCAGGTAAAACACACCTATCTCTGATCCTGACTAGCAGGTAAAACACACCTATCTCTGATCCTGACTAGCAGTTAAAACACACCTAACTCTGATCCTGACTAGCAGGTAAAACACACCTAACTCTGATCCTGACTAGCAGGTAAAACACACCTATCTCTGATCCTGACTAGCAGGTAAAACACACCTAACTCTGATCCTGACTAGCAGGTAAAACACATCTAACTCTGATCCTGACTAGCAGATAAAACACACCTAACTCTGATCCTGACTAGCAGGTAAAACACACCTAACTCTGATCCTGACTAGCAGGTAAAACACACCTATCTCTGATCCTGACTAGCAGGTAAAACACACCTATCTCTGATCCTGACTAGCAAGTAAAACACACCTATCTCTGATTCCGACTAGCAGATAAAACACACCTATCTCTGATCCTGACTAGCAGGTAAAACACACCTAACTCTGATCCTGACTGTGTGTGGGTGTGTGTGTTTGTGTGTGTGTGTGTGTGTGTGTGTGTGTGTGTGTGTGTAGTGGAGAGGAGTTGGAGTGTCATCTAAAAGACCTGAGGCCAGCTTCAGACTACCACGTACGGTAAGAACACACACACTTTTTCACCACTTCTTTGCTATTGTGTTAATAAATGTGATTATTGACGTTTTGTGTGTGTGTGTTTCAGAGTCAGCGCGGTGTGTAACTCTAACTTGAGGGGTGTGTGTTCGGAGACGGGGTCGTTCACAACACACACCTGCCCCCCCGACCTGCCCTTCCCCCCCAAACTATCTCACCGCTCCAAGAGCACCCTCACACTGCAGTGGAAGGTACACACACTTTTAGTTCCTTTCATTGGGTGTTCCGCTGTTTACTCTTGTACCAAAAGTGTCCACTCATTCCCTCCCATCCAGTCTATTTTAGATCCATCAGGGGAGTGAATGAGTGCACACTTCAGAGACAGGGGAGTGAATGAGTGCACACTTCAGAGACAGGGGAGTGAATGAGTGCACACTTCAGAGACAGGGGAGTAAATGAGTGCACACTTCGGGGACGAGGGCATGCATCTGGGTTCTATTTTGCTCTCAGGGAAGATCTGCTTCCTGGTGTTTTATGACATCGCTGTCCAGTCCTTCTCCATGTCATTCTGAGAGGGGATTGGTCAGGATAGATTGCACTCTCATCCTCACCTCTATATAGATAGATCTGTCAGTGATATTCTGTCTTGGGTTCTGTCACAGCGTAAGGGCAGCGTGGAGAGTGACATCACTCACTCAGACAGGATATGAGGTCACACTAATGAAAACACACAGGCCATTTCCTCTCTGTGACAGCCCCAGTTCATCCTCCCCTCCTCATCATGTACACACACACGCACACACGCGCACACACACACGCACACACGCACACACACACACTCCAGACAGCCCTACTTATTCTTCTCTTCTCTCGCCAGCCTCCAGTCGACAACGGATCCAAAATCACAAACTACCTTCTTGAGTGGGATGAGGTACCACACACACATTCCTATTGGATAATATGCCATCTATTTCCAACGTACATAAAATCTCTCTCTTCTCTCCTCTCTCTCCCCTCTCTTTCTGTCCTCTCTCTCTGTCCTCTCTACCCTCTCTCTCTCCTCTCTCTCTTCTCTCCTCTCTCTCCCCTCTCTTTCTGTCCTCTCTCTCCCCTCTCTCTCTGTCCTCTCTCTCTGTCCTCTCTACCCTCTCTCTCTCCTCTCTCTCTTCTCTCCTCTCTCTCCCCTCTCTTTCTGTCCTCTCTCTCCCCTCTCTCTCTGTCCTCTCTCTCTGTCCTCTCTACCCTCTCTCTCTCCTCTCTCTCTCCCCTCTCTCTCTGTCCTCTCTCCCCTCTCTCTCCCCTCTCTTTCTCCTCTCTCTCCCCCCTCTCTTTCCGTCCTCTCTTTCTGTCCTCTCTCCCCCCTCTCTCCCCCGTCTCTCTCCCCCCTCTCTCTCTGTCCTCTCTCTGTCCTCTCTCCCCCCTCTCTCTGTCCTCTCTCCCCTCTCTCTTTCTCCTCTCTCTGTCCTCTCTCTCTGTCCTCTCTCCCCTCTCTTTCTCCTCTCTGCCCCCTCTCTCTCCCCACTCTCTCTCCGACCTCTCTTTCTGTCCTCTCTCCCCCTCTCTCTCTCTCCTCTCTTTTCTCTCCTCTTTCTGTCCTCTCTCCCCTCTCTCTCTCCTCTCTCTGTCCTCTCTCCTCCCTCTCTCTCCTCTCTCTCTCTCCTCTCTCTGTCCTCTCTCCCCCCTCTCTCTCCTCTCTCTGTCCTCTCTCTCTGGCCTCTCTCTCCCCTCTCTCTCTCCTCTCTCTGTCCTCTCTCCTCTCTCTCTGTCCTCTCTCCCCCCTCTCTCTCCTCTCTCTGTCCTCTCTCTCCCCTCTCTCTCTCCTCTCTCTGTCCTCTCTCCCCTCTCTCTCTCTCCTCTCTTTCTAAATCACTATGAAAGGCAGTCTTCATATGTCTCTGTTCTAGATTTGTATTATTACATCATGATATCAAGTTGGTTTGACCTTGGCTTCCCAGAACAGTGCCGGACAAATAAATTATATTACTGTTGTCATTATTATTATTATTATTATTATTATTATTGCAGTCTAGTCTCATCTCTCTCTCCCTCCTCCTCCCCTCTCATCCCCCTCTCCTCCATAGGGAAAGAAGAACAGTGTATTTAGAGAATGTTACTTTGGGAGCCAGAGACACTGTAAGCTGACCAGACTGTGTCCTGCTGTGGGCTACACCTTCAGAGTGGCTGCTCACAACGACATAGGCACCAGGTATGTGTTATAACTCTACATACACATGACATAACACTACATAGGCACCAGGTATGGGTGTAATAGCACTACATATGCATGGCATAACACTACATTGCATAAGGTAGGTGACATCTTCCACTTTCCCTCTCCCAGTGTCTATCCTCCTCTATATCTTTCTATGTCTCTATCTATGTCGTTCTTTATCTATCTATCTATCTCCAACCCTCTCTTCCACCGGGCTTCTGCTCTGTTACTCTGTCTGTCATCCTCACTCTCATTTTGACCTTCACTCTTCCCATCTGTTGCACCCTCACCATCTCTCTCTGTCTCTCTCTGTCTCTCTCTGTCTCTCTCTGTCTCTCTCTCTCTCTCTCTCTCTCTCTCTCTCTCTCTCTCTCTCTCTCTCACACACACTGTCTGGTTGATGTATGGCTGTGTTGAGGTTAGTTGTCTGGTTGAGGTATGGCTGTGTTGAGGTTAGTTGTCTGGTTGATGTATGGCTGTGTTGAGGTTAGTTGTCTGGTTGATGTATGGCTGTGTTGAGGTTAGTTGTCTGGTTGATGTATGGCTGTGTTGAGGTTAGTTGTCTGGTTGACGTATGGCTGTGTTGAGGTTAGTTGTCTGGTTGATGTATGGCTGTGTTGAGGTTAGTTGTCTGGTTGATGTATGGCTGTGTTGAGGTTAGTTGTCTGGTTGATGTATGGCTGTGTTGAGGTTAGTTGTCTGGTTGATGTATGGCTGTGTTGAGGTTAGTTGTCTGGTTGATGTATGGCTGTGTTGAGGTTAGTTGTCTGGTTGATGTATGGCTGTGTTGATGTTAGTTGTCTGGTTGATGTATGGCTGTGTTGAGGTTAGTTGTCTGGTTGATGTATGGCTGTGTTGAGGTTAGTTGTCTGGTTGATGTATGGCTGTGTTTAGGTTAGTTGTCTGGTCTTATCTCTCTGAATGAGTCTCTCTCTATTTTCTTGTTTCTTCACTCCTCTTGTTCTCGCATCATTGCCGTGGGGCAGATTCCCCTGCTTGAGGCCGGTCGTTCCAGTGACAGAAAAGAGGAGGGAGATGGAAGGAGTTAATGGAGGGAGAGATTGAGAGAGAGAAGAGATAAAAGACATGAGCTCTGCTTTGTGTGTGTCTAAATTCATGTATTTTGCTCCCTCCCTCTCTCCCCCCTCTCTCCCTCCCTCCCTCACTCTCTCTCCCCCCTCTCCCTCCCCCTACCTCTCCCCTCCCCCTCTCCCCCTACCTCTCCCCTCCCCCCTCTCTCCCTACCTCTCCCCTCCCCCCTCTCTCCCTCCCTCTCCCCTCCCCCTTTCTCCCTCACTCTCCCCTCCCCCTCTCCCCTCCCCACTACCGCTCCCCTCCTCCTTCCCTCCCCCTACCTCTCCCCCCTCTCTCCCTCCCTCTCCCACTACCTCTCCCTCCCTCCCCCTCTCTCCCTCCCTCTCCCCCCTACCGCTCCCCTCCTCCTTCCCTCCCCCTACCTCTCCCCCCTCTCTCCCTCTCCCCTCCCACTACCTCTCCCTCCCTCCCTCCCCCCTCTCTCCCCCCACTACCCCTCCCTCCCTCTCTCCCCCCTCTCCCTCCCCCTCTCTCCCTCCCTCTCCCCTCTCCCTCCCCCTCTCTCCCTCCCCCCTCTCTCCCTCCCCCCTCCCCCTACCTCTCCCTCCCTCCCCTCTCCCTCCCCCTCTCTCCCTCCCTCTCCCCTCCCCCCTCTCTCCCCCCTCTCCCTCCCCCTCTCTCCCTCCCTCTCCCCTCCCCCCTCTCTCTCCCTCTCCCCCTCTCCCTCCCCCTCTCTCCCTCCCCCTCCCCTCTCTCCCTCTCCCCTCCCCCTTCCTCTCCCTCCCTCCCTCCCCCCTACCTCCACAGTGGCTTCAGTACGGAGGTTGTGTTCTACACTACAGGTACGCTGCCCTCCTGCCCCCTGGCACCGCGGCTGCTGCGGGCGGGCGTCTCCTGGGTCACGCTGGAGTGGGGCCGTCCCGAGGGCAGCGCCAACGAGGAACTAATCACATACACACTCGAGATCCAGGAGGATAATACCGTGAGTCCCACACACACACACACACACACACACACACACACACACAAACAGCCAAATGTCTGTTTAAAGGTTAACTGAGAACGTTTGACCTTCCAGGGAACAGACTTTCATCCGAAGTACACTGGAGACAACCTAACCTCCACAGTGCAAGGCCTGAAGAGGAGCACACAGTACAAATTCAGGGTAAGAGTGTGTCTGTCTCTGAGGTTTTATTGTGGCGAAATGGTGTCTGGTTGTGTGTTACCGTGGAAACGGGAAAGGCTTGTATTCTGCTAGAAAGACACAGTGATTGTTGTCGTCATGTGCACGAGATACACACGCACTACACAATGTGTCCGCGTTTAGCAGCCATACAACCACTGTCAGTCTGTCCTCTAGAAATACCTGCAATTTACTGCTATTTATGAACTGGGCGGTTCGAGCCCTGAATGCTGGTTGGCTGACAGCCGTGGTATATCAGACTGTATACCACGGGTTATACTGCTCTAATTACGTTGGTAACCAGTTTATAATAACAGTAAGTCACCTCAGGGGTTTGTGATATATGGCCATTATACCATGACTAAGGGCTGTATCCAGGCACTCTGCGTTACGTTGTGCATGAGAACATCCCCTAGCCGTGGCGTATTGGCCCTATTCCACACCCCTCGTGCCTTATTGCTTAAATAAACACCAGCAAGATACTGCTATAAGTGTATCTGTGCTTTGTTGAAGGTTTTCATTTGTAAAACACAATGTTCTAAAGAGAAAAGTGAGAGAGAGACCTAGACAGAGAGAGAGTGACCTAGACAGAGAGAGTGTGACCTAGACAGAGAGAGAGTGACCTAGACAGAGAGAGTGTGACCTAGACAGAGAGAGAGTGACCTAGACAGAGAGAGAGTGACCTAGACAGAGAGAGTGTGACCTAGACAGAGAGAGTGTGACCTAGACAGAGAGAGTGTGACCTAGACAGAGAGAGAGTGACCTAGACAGAGAGAGAGTGACCTAGACAGAGAGAGAGTGACCTAGACAGAGAGAGTGTGACCTAGACAGAGAGAGTGTGACCTAGACAGAGAGAGTGTGACCTAGACAGAGAGAGTGTGACCTAGACAGAGAGAGTGTGACCTAGACAGAGAGAGTGTGACCTAGACAGAGAGAGAGTGACCTAGACAGAGAGAGTGTGACCTAGACAGAGAGAGTGTGACCTAGACAGAGAGAGAGTGACCTAGACAGAGAGAGTGTGACCTAGACAGAGTGTGACCTAGACAGAGAGAGAGTGACCTAGACAGAGAGAGAGTGACCTAGACAGAGAGAGTGTGACCTAGACAGAGAGAGTGTGACCTAGACAGAGAGAGTGTGACCTAGACAGAGAGAGAGTGACCTAGACAGAGAGAGTGTGACCTAGACAGAGAGAGTGTGACCTAGACAGAGAGAGTGTGACCTAGACAGAGAGAGAGTGACCTAGACAGAGAGAGAGTGACCTAGACAGAGAGAGAGTGACCTAGACAGAGAGAGAGTGACCTAGACAGAGAGAGAGTGACCTAGACAGAGAGAGTGACCTAGACAGAGAGAGTGTGACCTAGACAGAGAGAGTGTGACCTAGACAGAGAGAGTGTGACCTAGACAGAGAGAGTGTGACCTAGACAGAGAGAGTGTGACCTAGACAGAGAGAGTGTGACCTAGACAGAGAGAGTGTGACCTAGACAGAGAGAGTGACCTAGACAGAGAGAGTGTGACCTAGACAGAGAGAGAGTGTGTGTGTGTGTGTGTGTGTGTGTGTGTGTGTGTGTGTGTGTGTGTGTGTGTGTGTGTGTGTGTGTGTGTGCGTGCACGTGTATGCAGCATATTTGTGTAGCTCAAAGAAATGATGAAAGAGATTGGTGTGTTTTTTTTTTCATGGCGTAGGTTTGTTTAATGACAGACATGTATTTGTTTAAAGTCTATGACTTGATGGTTTCACTTCAGAGTGACAAATAGTCATGTTTTTTGCTTAATGCTTAATATCCGGAGAAGTAAGTAGTACTGCTAGGGTTTACACTGTCCAATGTAATAAATAACATGTTTTTATTTTATAGAGAACTGTACAAATGATACATTTGTGACATCAATAGAGGCAGGGTAGCCTAGTGGTTAGAGCGTTGGACTAGTAACCGGAAGGTTGCAAGTTCAAACCCCTGTGCTGACAAGGTAAAAAATCTGTCGTTCTGCCCCTGAACAAGGCAGTTAACCCACTGTTCCCCAGTAGGCCGTCATTGAAAATAAGAATTTGTTTGGTTAAATAAAGGTTAAAAAAATACAGTAATATGAGATCTGTGTGTAAAACATTTATATTTGAGTCGTTTAGCAGATGCTCTCATCCAGAGAGACTTATCACAGTCAAATATTCAGGATACCAACATTTCATTCCAGCTAAACATATAGTAAAAAAAAGTGTTTTGCAAATTAAACAACTTTTTTTATAAACATCTGAAATCTATCAGTAAAAAAATGTGAGAACAGTAATATTTTACACCAACATGAAGGTACCCATAAACAATCATTTCTGATGAAAGAATACAAATGTGTAAAATTGGTGGATATTGGAAATAAACTCTTAGTATATCTATATATATTTTTCTATTGTTCTGGTCACAGTGACCAGTAGGAAATCCTGTTGATTTAGTGAATCATTGATTAGAGAGTGGACGAGAGCATCTCTCTCTTTCCCCTTCCACTCATCCCTCTCTTTCTCTCTGTAGTGTCCATTAGTTGAGGGAATATATTGGAGAGAGGGGGAGTGGGGGAGAGAGAGAGGGAGAATGGGAGGGAGGGAGAGTGGGGGGAGAGAGAGAGGGAGAGGGAGAGGTGAATAGAGAGAAGAGGGTGTTTTGTTTTGTACAATGTGCTTTGTTGTTGTTGTTGTTGTTGTTGTTGTTGTCGTTGTTGTTGTGTGTTCTCTGAATGGCAGGTGGAACGTCAAGTCATCCAGTCTGCACAGCAAGGCAGACATTTACATCACACTAAAGAGCACAGGCCAATAGCCTCTAGCTATACCTGTGCAAAACATATACAGTACAATACAAGTCATTATAGTCAGCAGTGTGATTTATTTGAAAACTTTCTTTAGAACTATGTCTTTTATAAAGAGGTGATCATTTATAGCAGTTTATTGGAAAATATGCCATCTATTTCAAATGTACAATCAATACATAAAAAACATCAAAATATTCTCCCCCCTCTTCTCTCTCCCTCTCGCTCCCTCTTCTCTCTCGTCCCCCCTCTTCTCTCTCCCTCTCGCTCCCTCTTCTCTCTCGTCCCTCCTCTTCTCTCTCCCTCTCGCTCCCTCTTCTCTCTCGTCCCCCCTCCTCTCTCTCTCCTCTCGCTCCCTCTTCTCTCTCGTCCCTCCTCTCTCTCTCCTCCCGCTCCCTCTTCTCTCTCGTCCCTCCTCTCTCTCCCTCTCGCTCCCTCTTCTCTCTCGTCCCTCCTCTCTCTCTCCTCCCGCTCCCTCTTCTCTCTCGTCCCTCCTCTCTCTCCCTCTCGCTCCCTCTTCTCTCTCGTCCCCCCTCTTCTCTCTCCCTCTCGCTCCCTCTTCTCTCTCGTCCCTCCTCTCTCTCTCCTCCCGCTCCCTCTTCTCTCTCGTCCCTCCTCTCTCTCCCTCTCGCTCCCTCTTCTCTCTCGTCCCTCCTCTCTCTCTCCTCCCGCTCCCTCTTCTCTCTCGTCCCCCCTCTTCTCTCTCCCTCTCGCTCCCTCTTCTCTCTCGTCCCTCTTCTCTCTCCCTCTCGCTCCCTCTTCTCTCTCGTCCCTCTTCTCTCTCCCTCTCGCTCCCTCTTCTCTCTCGTCCCTCCTCTCTCTCTCCTCCCGCTCCCTCTTCTCTCTCGTCCCTCCTCTCTCTCTCCTCCCGCTCCCTCTTCTCTCTCGTCCCCCCTCTTCTCTCTCCCTCTCGCTCCCTCTTCTCTCTCGTCCCTCCTCTCTCTCTCCTCCCGCTCCCTCTTCTCTCTCGTCCCTCCTCTCTCTCCCTCTCGCTCCCTCTTCTCTCTCGTCCCTCCTCTCTCTCTCCTCCCGCTCCCTCTTCTCTCTCGTCCCTCCTCTCTCTCTCCTCCCGCTCCCTCTTCTCTCTCGTCCCTCCTCTCTCTCTCCTCCCGCTCCCTCTTCTCTCTC
>NC_048571.1:15773346-15790846 GCF_013265735.2 Oncorhynchus mykiss
ATCCCTGAGTGCTATTCAGACTAAGTTCAAGAGGTACTCAAACACACTTACGCACACGCACGCACACACACACACACACACACACACACACACACACACGGTCTGATCAAAGTAGCAAACTGATAAGTGCTCATCAAAAACAAGGACATACAGAGGAACAAACAGAAAGTCGACTGGAGACCAATTCTCCCAGCAGCTGGTATTTAGTCCAATCAGACAGTCTTCAGTTCACTGCTCTGATCAACCATCTGCTGCAGCCTCTATCTATTCTACAGACATGTCAAGGCACTCTGCCCCATTTAGCAATCATAGAAATGATTTGAATGCAGGAATAGTCATGCTCGAAAAGTCATGTTTGATTGATTAAAGTTTCATATGCGCCCGATCTGAGCTGAGCCTAAATCTAATTCAACGGTTGATCAAACAGACTTTATCATTTGTGAGCCAGCTACTAGAATCGTTTTTATTTTTCCTATAATGTGTGTGTGTTTCCTGTCATGTGACCTGTATGTTTCCTGTCATGTGACCGGTGTGTTTCCTGTCATGTGATCTGTATGTTTCCTGTCATGTGACCTGTATGTTTCCTGTCATGTGACCGGTGTTTCCTGTCATGTGACCTGTATGTTTCCTGTCATGTGACCTGTATGTTTCCTGTCATGTGACCTGTGTGTTTCCTGTCATGTGACCTGTATGTTTCCTGTTTACTCCTGTAGTTTGGAGAGTACTCTGAGGCGGTGGAGGTGACGACAGCAGCGGGTCCTCCAGGCCAGTGTGTGGCACCACTCATCACTCTGAACAACACCACCTGTCTAACAGTCAGCTGGGAGGTACTGCCTATCTATCTATCTTCTTTACACTCTGTCTACACTTCCATCTAGAACAGAGACAATATGCACCTCAGTCTGCCTCCAAATTACAAGAGAGAGAGAGAGAGAGAGAGAGAGCTGCATTTCCTATTACACTGTAACATATACTCAGACCTAAGAGAGTATTTCTTTCCCAAAATTATAATTCAATAGAAAGAATTTGAAACTACAAAAGATGAAGAATTTTTTAAAATATTTATTGGGTGAAAAGCCAAAATGTGTAGTTTTGGCAGCCAAATATGTGTCCTCCTGCCACAACCTGAGGGACAGCCAGTGAAAAGTGCAAAGTAATGTCGATATTTCCCATCGTGTTTTTTCATACCGTGTCTTCTGTCATGCTGACACTGGTCTACTACCATTGCTTTAATGTATTGTTGTTCTGATTAATATTGTTGTTGTAGTTGTTGTTAATGGTAATCCCATGTCCACTACTACTATTATTATTGCTGTTGGTCCAACCATTTATTTATATATAAATATATATATATTTTTTAAATGTTTCTAAAGGTATACTTTGACAATGGAAGTAATAATGAACTTGCCATGTCAATAAAGTCAACTGAATTGAATTTAATTGAGAGAGAGTAGAGAGAGAGAGACAGAGAGACACAGAGAGAGAGAGAGAGAGAGGCCGAGTAGAGAGAGACAGAGAGACCGAGAGAGAGAGACCGAGGAGAGAGAGAGACCGAGGAGAGAGAGAGACAGAGTAGAGAGAGGGAGAGAGAGAGAGACATAGAGAGAGAGAGAGAGAGAGAGAGACAGAGAGAGAGAGAGAGAGAGAGAGACATGTTTTCCATGCCAATAAAGCCCTTGAATTGAATTGAGAGAGAGACAGAGACAGAGAGAGACAGAGAGAGAAACAGGGAGACAGAGAGAGACAGAGAGAGACAGAGAGAGACAGAGAGAGACAGAGAGAGACAGAGAGAGAAACAGAGAGAGACAGAGAGAGACAGAGAGAGAAACAGAGAGAGAGAGATAGCGAGAGAGAGAGAGAGACAGAGAGAGAAACAGAGAGAGAGAGAGACAGAGAGAAACAGAGAGAGAGAAAGAGAAACAGAGAGAGAGAGAGACAGAGAGAGAAACAGAGAGACAGAGAGAGAAACAGAGAGAGAGAGAGAGAAAGAGAAACAGAGAGAGAGAGAGACAGAGAGAGAAACAGAGAGACAGAGAGAGAAACAGAGATAGAGAGAGACAGAGAGAGAAACAGAGAGAGAAACAGAGAGAGAGAAAGAGAAACAGAGAGAGAGAGAGACAGAGAGAGACAGAGAGAAACAGATAGAGAAACAGAGAGACAGAGAGAGAGAGACAGAGACAGAGAGAGAGAGACAGAGACAGAGAGAGAGAGACAGAGACAGAGAGAGAGAGACAGAGAGAGAGTGAGATAGTGAGAGAAATAGAGAGACAGAGACCGACAGAGAGAGTGAGACAGACAGAGAGAGTGAGACAGACAGAGAGAGTGAGACAGACAGAGAGAGTGAGACAGACAGAGAGAGTGAGACAGACAGAGAGAGTGAGACAGACAGAGCGAGAGAGACAGACAGAGCGAGAGAGACAGACAGAGAGAGTGAGACAGACAGAGAGAGTGAGACAGACAGAGAGAGTGAGACAGACAGAGAGAGTGAGACAGACAGAGAGAGTGAGACAGACAGAGAGAGTGAGACAGACAGAGCGAGAGAGACAGACAGAGCGAGAGAGACAGACAGAGAGAGTGAGACAGACAGAGAGAGAGAGGTGTTTGGGAGAGCTTACATGGGTCTAGTGTCTGATTGGATGTTTGGTTCCGTCCTGTCCTGTCTGTTTCTCCTGTGTTCTAATCTGGTAATGTGTTCTAAAATGTTTTGTGTTGTGGTTGTGTGTGTTATAGAGTCCTGAAGGATCAGGCTCTGACATCTCAGAGTATCGCCTGGACTGGTCCAGGGAGGAGGAGCCAATGGAGCTGATCTACTGTGGACCAGAGACCCAGTGTGAAGTATCAGACTTGACCCCCGCAACACACTACTGCTGTAGACTACAGGTACACACACACACACACACTACTGCTGTAGACAACACACACACACACACACACACACACACTACTGCTGTAGACTACAGGTGTACACACACACACACACACTATTGCTGTAGACTACACACACACACTACTGCTGTAGACTACACACACACACACTACTGCTGTAGACTACACACACACACTACTGCTGTAGACTACACACACACACACTAAGGCTGTAGACTACACACACACTACTGCTGTAGACTACACACACACTACTGCTGTAGACTACACACACACTACTGCTGCTGTAGACTACACACACACACTACTGCTGCTGTAGACTACACACACACACTACTGCTGCTGTAGACTACACACACACACTACTGCTGCTGTAGACTACACACACACTACTGCTGTAGACTACACACGCCACACTACTGCTGTAGACTACACACACACTACTGCTGTAGACTACACACACACGCTACTGCTGCTGTAGACTACACACACACACTACTGCTGCTGTAGACTACACACACACACTACTGCTGTAGACTACACACACACACACTACTGCTGTAGACTACACACACACACTACTGCTGTAGACTACACACACACACACTACTGCTGTAGACTACACACACACACTACTGCTGTAGACTACACACACACACACTACTGCTGTAGACTACACACACACACTACTGCTGTAGACTACACACACACACACTAAGGCTGTAGACTACACACACACTACTGCTGTAGACTACACACACACTACTGCTGTAGACTGCACACACACACACTACTGCTGTAGACTACACACACACACTACTGCTGTAGACTACACACACACACACTACTGCTGTAGACTACACACACACACTACTGCTGTAGACTACACACACACACACTACTGCTGTAGACTACACACACACACTACTGCTGTAGACTACACACACACACACTAAGGCTGTAGACTACACACACACTACTGCTGTAGACTACACACACACTACTGCTGTAGACTACACACACACTACTGCTGCTGTAGACTACACACACACACTACTGCTGCTGTAGACTACACACACACACTACTGCTGCTGTAGACTACACACACACACTACTGCTGCTGTAGACTACACACACACACACACACACACACACACACACTACTGCTGTAGACTACACACACACACACACACACACACACACACACTACTGCTGTAGACTACACACACACACACACACACACACACACACACACACACACACACACACACACACACACACACACACACACACACTACTGCTGTAGACTACACACACACACACACACACACACACACACACACACACACACACACACACACACTACTGCTGCTGTAGACTACACACACACACTACTGCTGCTGTAGACTACACACACACACACTACTGCTGTAGACTACACACGCCACACTACTGCTGCTGTAGACTACACACGCCACACTACTGCTGTAGACTACACACACACACTACTGCTGCTGTAGACTACACACACACACTACTGCTGCTGTAGACTACACACACACTACTGCTGTAGACTAAACACACACTACTGCTGCTGTAGACTACACACACACTACTGCTGTAGACTACACACACACTACTGCTGTAGACTAAACACACGCTACTGCTGCTGTAGACTACACACACACTACTGCTGTAGACTACACACACACACTACTGCTGTAGACTAAACACACGCTACTGCTGCTGTAGACTACACACACACTACTGCTGTAGACTACACACACACACTACTGCTGTAGACTACACACACACTACTGCTGTAGACTACACACACACACTACTGCTGTAGACTACACACACACTACTGCTGTAGACTACACACACACTACTGCTGTAGACTACACACACACACTACTGCTGCTGTAGACTACACACACACTACTGCTGTAGACTACACACACACACACACTACTGCTGTAGACTACACACACACACACTACTGCTGTAGACTACACACACACTACTGCTGTAGACTACACACACACTACTGCTGTAGACTACACACACACACTACTACTGCTGTAGACTACACACACACACTACTGCTGCTGTAGACTACACACACACACACTACTGCTGTAGACTACACACACACACACTACTGCTGTAGACTACACACACACTACTGCTGCTGTAGACTACACACACACTACTGCTGTAGACTACACACACACTACTGCTGTAGACTACACACACACACACTACTGCTGTAGACTACACACACACTACTGCTGTAGACTGCACACACACACTACTGCTGTAGACTGCACACACACACTACTGTTGTAGACTACACACACACTACTGCTGCTGTAGACTACACACACACTACTGCTGTAGACTACACACGCCACACTACTGCTGTAGACTACACACACACTACTGCTGTAGACTACACACACACTAAGGCTGTAGACTACACACACACTACTGCTGCTGTAGACTACACACACACTACTGCTGCTGTAGACTACACACACACTACTGCTGTAGACTACACACACACTACTGCTGTAGACTACACACACACACTACTGCTGTAGACTACACACACACACTACTGCTGTAGACTACACACACCACACTACTGCTGTAGACTACACACACACTACTGCTGCTGTAGACTACACACACATACTACTGCTGTTGACTACACACACACACACACACACACACACTACTGCTGTAGACTACACACACACACACTATTGCTGTAGACTGCACACACACACTACTGCTGTAGACTACACACACACACTACTGCTGTAGACTACACACACACACACACACTACTGCTGTAGATTACACACACACACACACACACACACACACTACTGCTGTAGACTACACACACACACACACACACACTACTGCTGTAGACTACACACACACACTACTGCTGTAGACTACACACACACTACTGCTGTAGACTACACACACACTATTGCTGTAGAATACACACACACACACTATTGCTGTAGACTACACACACACACTTTTGCTGTAGACTGCACACACACACTACTGCTGTAGACTACACACACACACTACTGCTGTAGACTACACACACACACACACTACTGCTGTAGATTACACACACACACACACACACACTACTGCTGTAGACTACACACACACACACACACACACTACTGCTGTAGACTACACACACACACTACTGCTGTAGACTACACACACACTACTGCTGTAGACTACACACACACTATTGCTGTAGACTACACACACACAATATTGCTGTAGACTACACACACACACACTATTGCTGTAGACTACACACACACTTTTGCTGTAGACTACACACACACTATTGCTGTAGACTACACACACTATTGCTGTAGACTACACACACACACACTACTGCCGTAGACTACACACACACACACTATTGCTGTAGACTACACACACACACTATTGCTGTAGACTACACACACACACTATTGCTGTAGACTACACACACACTACTGCTGTAGACTACACACACACTATTGCTGTAGACTACACACACACTATTGCTGTAGACTACACGCACACACACACACACTACTGCTGTAGACTACACACACACTATTGCTGTAGACTGCACACACACACACTACTGCTGTAGACTACACACACACACATGTACATTCGCTAACAACATCTTATAATAAGGTGACTAGGCTCTAGAGCCGACTGTCAAACTGTCTATGAAGGTCAAGGAAAGGTTGAGCTTGATAGATTGTAGTTTATGCACCCTGCTCTCACAAATACACACACACACACACAAACGTATGTAGACACACACCACACACCCTCTCTTGCACACACACCTGTTGTAGGACTCGTGATTTATTTTCTAGTTGATTTTATGGCCCATTTCTTTATGACTCATCTATGTGGTTTATATCACTGATGTTATTAGGAGACTAGAGAGGTCGCATAGGACAATAACATTAGCAGTGTGTGTGTGTTTGTCAGACCACTTAATGATATGTCTTTATTTTTGAGTAAGGTAACCATTTACAGTGCCTTGCGAAAGTATTCGGCCCCCTTGAACTTCGCGACCTTTTGCCACATTTCAGGCTTCAAACATAAAGATATAAAACTGTATTTTTTTGTGAAGAATCAACAACAAGTGGGACACAATCATGAAGTGGAACGACATTTATTGGATATTTCAAACTTTTTTAACAAATCAAAAACTGAAAACTTGGGCGTGCAAAATTATTCAGCCCCCTTAAGTTAATACTTTGTAGCGCCACCTTTTGCTGTGATTACAGCTGTAAGTCGCTTTGGGTATGTCTCTATCAGCATTTGTGAACAGCAGTTTTCAGTTCTTTCCACAGATTCTCGATTGGATTCAGGTCTGGACTTTGACTTGGCCATTCTAACACCTGGATATGTTTATTTTTGAACCATTCCATTGTAGATTTTGCTTTATGTTTTGGATCATTGTCTTGTTGGAAGACAAATCTCCGTCCCAGTCTCAGGTCTTTTGCAGACTCCATCAGGTTTTCTTCCAGAATGGTCCTGTATTTGGCTCCATCCATCTTCCCATCAATTTTAACCATCTTCCCTGTCCCTGCTGAAGAAAAGCAGGCCCAAACCATGATGCTGCCACCACCATGTTTGACAGTGGGGATGGTGTGTTCAGCTGTGTTGCTTTTACGCCAAACATAACGTTTTGCATTGTTGCCAAAAAGTTCAATTTTGGTTTCATCTGACCAGAGCACCTTCTTCCACATGTTTGGTGTGTCTCCCAGGTGGCTTGTGGCAAACTTTAAACAACACTTTTTATGGATATCTTTAAGAAATGGCTTTCTTCTTGCCACTCTTCCATAAAGGCCAAATTTGTGCAATATAAGACTGATTGGGACGGAGATTTGTCTTCCAACAAGACAATGATCCAAAGCATAAAGCAAAATCTACAATGGAATGGTTCAAAAATAAACATATCCAGGTGTTAGAATGGCCAAGTCAAAGTCCAGACCTGAATCCAATCGAGAATCTGTGGAAAGAACTGAAAACTGCTGTTCACAAATGCTCTCCATCCAACCTCACTGAGCTCGAGCTGTTTTGCAAGGAGGAATGGGAAAAAATGTCAGTCTCTCGATGTGCAAAACTGATAGAGACATACCCCAAGCGACTTACAGCTGTAATCGCAGCAAAAGGTGGCGCTACAAAGTATTAACTTAAGGGGGCTGAATAATTTTGGACGCCCATATTTTTCAGTTTTTGATTTGTTAAAAAAGTTTGAAATATCCAATAAATGTCGTTCCACTTCATGATTGTGTCCCACTTGTTGTTGATTCTTCACAAAAAAATACAGTTTTATATCTTTATGTTTGAAGCCTGAAATGTGGCAAAAGGTCGCAAAGTTCAAGGGGGCCGAATACTTTCGCAAGGCACTGTAAAAAGCAAACACTACAGATTTCTCTCTCTCTGTCTCTCTCTCTGCATGCTGAGTGTGTTTGGTGCATGCTGGGAATTGTGTGAGTGAGTGTGAGTGTTGTGTAGAGTTAGATATCTTGGTTTTTCTTTTACGTTTCCTTTTCTTGGTGCTATCTTTTTTTTCTTCCTGTGCACGATTAAGGTTATCATTAGTTTTATTTAGTTGTTGTGGTAGAATTAAGTATATATTTTTTTTGTGTCGAAATTACCCTGGTTTTGGCGGGGATGGTGACTCACATGGGGACGCCATCCCTGTCACTTCGGCACGGCTTTAGGTGTGTTACTGAAGCTACTGTCACGGTGGAGGAGTTTCTGGTCGCCGTAGGAGAGAAGGTGGGATATGAGAATGTTGCTTATGTGTCACGGATGAATAAAGCTGTGGTGTATTTCTTAAAGAAGAGTGTCTGGTAGATGGGATGGTTGAGCATGGTGTACTTCTTATAGAAGAGTGTCTGGTTGATCGGATGGTTGAGCATGGTGTACTTCTTAAAGAAGAGTGTCTGGTTGATCGGATGGTTGAGCATGGTGTACTTCTTAAAGAAGAGTGTCTGGTTGATCGGATGGTTGAGCATGGTGTACTTCTTAAAGAAGATTGTCTTGTTGATCGGATGGTTGAGCATGGTGTACTTCTTAAAGAAGAGAGTCTGGTTGATCGTATGGTTGAGCATGGTGTACTTCTTAAAGAAGAGTGTCTTGTTGATCGGATGGTTGAGCATGGTGTACTTCTTAAAGAAGAGTGTCTGGTTGATCGGATGGTTGAGCATGGTGTACTTCTTAAAGAAGAGTGTCTGGTTGATCGGATGGTTGAGCATGGTGTACTTCTTAAAGAAGAGTGTCTGGTTGATCGTATGGTTGAGCATGGTGTAGTTCTTATAGAAGAGCGTCTTGTTGATCAGATGGTTGAGCATGGTGTACTTCTTAAAGAAGCGTGTCTAGTTGATCGTATGGTTGAGCATGGTGTACTTCTTAAAGAAGCGTGTCTAGTTGATCGTATGGTTGAGCATGGTGTACTTCTTAAAGAAGAGTGTATGGTTGATCGGATGGTTGAGCATGGTGTACTTCTTAAAGAAGAGTGTCTGGTTGACCGGATGGTTGAGCATGGTGTACTTCTTAAAGAAGAGTGTCTGGTTGATCGTATGGTTGAGCATGGTGTACTTCTTAAAGAAGAGTGTCTGGTTGATCGGATGGTTGAGCATGGTGTACTTCTTAAAGAAGAGTGTCTGGTTGATTGGATGGTTGAGCATGGTGTACTTCTTAAAGAAGAGTGTCTGGTTGATCGTATGGTTGAGCATGGTGTACTTCTTAAAGAAGAGTGTCTGGTTGACCGGATGGTTGAGCATGGTGTACTTCTTAAAGAAGAGTGTCTGGTTGACCGGATGGTTGAGCATGGTGTACTTCTTAAAGAAGAGTGTCTGGTTGATCGGATGGTTGAGCATGGTGTACTTCTTAAAGAAGAGTGTCTGGTTGACCGGATGGTTGAGCATGGTGTACTTCTTATAGAAGAGTGTCTAGTTGATCGGATGGTTGAGCATGGTGTACTTCTTAAAGAAGAGTGTCTGGTTGACCGGATGGTTGAGCATGGTGTACTTCTTAAAGAAGAGAGTCTTGTTGATCAGATGGTTGAGCATGGTGTACTTCTTAAAGAAGAGTGTCTGGTTGATCGTATGGTTGAGCATGGTGTACTTCTTATAGAAGAGTGTCTTGTTGATCGGATGGTTGAGCATGGTGTACTTCTTAAAGAAGAGTGTCTTGTTTATCAGATGGTTGAGCATGGTGTACTTCTTATAGAAGAGTGTCTTGTAGATCATATGGTTGAGCATGGTGTACTTCTTACAGAAGAGTGTCTTGTAGATCATATGGTTGAGCATGGTGTACTTCTTATAGAAGAGTGTCTTGTAGATCATATGGTTGAGCATGGTATACTTCTTATAGAAGAGTGTCTTGTAGATCATATGGTTGAGCATGGTGTACTTCTTAAAGAAGAGAGTCTTGTAGATCATATGGTTGAGCATGGTGTACTTCTTATAGAAGAGTGTCTTGTAGATCATATGGTTGAGCATGGTGTACTTCTTAAAGAAGAGTGTCTTGTAGATCATATGGTTGAGCATGGTGTACTTCTTAAAGAAGAGAGTCTTGTAGATCATATGGTTGAGCATGGTGTACTTCTTATAGAAGAGTGTCTTGTAGATCATATGGTTGAGCATGGTGTACTTCTTATAGAAGAGTGTCTTGTAGATCATATGGTTGAGCATGGTGTACTTCTTAAAGAAGAGTGTCTTGTAGATCATATGGTTGAGCATGGTGTACTTCTTATAGAAGAGTGTCTTGTTGATCGGATGATTGAGCATGGTGTACTTCTTAAAGAAGAGTGTCTTGTTGATCGTATGGTTGAGCATGGCGTACTTCTTATAGAAGAGTGTCTTGTTGATCGGATGATTGAGCATGGTGTACTTCTTAAAGGAGAGTGTCTAGTTGATCGGATGGTTGAGCATGGTGTACTTCTTAAAGAAGAGTGTCTTGTTGATCGTATGGTTGAGCATGGTGTACTTCTTAAAGAAGAGTGTCTTGTTGATCGTATGGTTGAGCATGGTGTAGTTCTTAAAGGAGAGAGTCTTGTTGATCGTATGGTTGAGCATGGTGTACTTCTTAAAGAAGAGTGTCTTGTTGATCGTATGGTTGAGCATGGTGTACTTCTTAAAGAAGAGTGTCTTGTTGATCGTATGGTTGAGCATGGTGTACTTCTTATAGAAGAGTGTCTTGTTGATCGTATGGTTGAGCATGGTGTACTTCTTAAAGAAGAGTGTCTTGTTGATCGTATGGTTGAGCATGGTGTACTTCTTAAAGAAGAGTGTATTGTAGATCGTATGGTTGAGCATGGTGTACTTCTTAAAGAAGAGTGTCTTGTTGATCGTATGGTTGAGCATGGTGTACTTCTTAAAGAAGAGTGTCTTGTTGATCGTATGGTTGAGCATGGTGTACTTCTTAAAGAAGAGTGTATTGTAGATCGTATGGTTGAGCATGGTGTACTTCTTAAAGAAGAGTGTCTTGTTGATCGTATGGTTGAGCATGGTGTACTTCTTAAAGAAGAGTGTCTTGTTGATCGTATGGTTGAGCATGGTGTACTTCTTAAAGAAGAGTGTCTGGTTGATCGGATGGTTGAGCATGGTGTACTTCTTAAAGAAGATTGTCTTGTTGATCGGATGGTTGAGCATGGTGTACTTCTTAAAGAAGAGTGTCTGGTTGATCGTATGGTTGAGCATGGTGTACTTCTTAAAGGAGAGTGTCTAGTTGATCGGATGGTTGAGCATGGTGTACTTCTTAAAGGAGAGAGTCTTGTTGATCGGATGGTTGAGCATGGTGTACTTCTTAAAGAAGAGTGTCTGGTTGATCGTATGGTTGAGCATGGTGTACTTCTTAAAGGAGAGTGTCTAGTTGATCGGATGGTTGAGCATGGTGTACTTCTTAAAGAAGAGTGTCTGGTTGATCGTATGGTTGAGCATGGTGTACTTCTTAAAGGAGAGTGTCTAGTTGATCGGATGGTTGAGCATGGTGTACTTCTTAAAGAAGAGTGTCTGGTTGATTGTATGGTTGAGCATGGTGTACTTCTTAAAGGAGAGTGTCTAGTTGATCGGATGGTTGAGCATGGTGTACTTCTTAAAGAAGAGTGTCTGGTTGATTGGATGGTTGAGCATGGTGTACTTCTTAAAGGAATGTTTATTCAAGTTACGCTGCTTTTTCAAATGTACCGCTGTTTATTCCCAATGAGCTATTGGAGCGCGAGTTATTGCGGTATGGGAAGTTTGCAAATTAAGGTTGTAAGGTTGTCCCGTTGGGTTGCAAACACCCGGCGTTGAAACAAGTTATGTCATTTCAAACACCCGGCATTGAAACAGGTAATGTCATTTCAAACACCCGGCATTGAAACAGGTAATGTCATTTCAAACACCCGGCATTGAAACAGGTAATGTCATTTCAAACACCTGGCATTGAAACAGATTATGTTGTTTCGGCGACAGGTGTTTATGTTTTTGGACTCACCGGAGGGAGAGGTGGTCCTCGTAACGCCTGGGCCCACTGATGTAGAGAGAGGTGGTCCTCGTAACGCCTGGGCCCACTGATGTAGAGAGAGGTGGTCCTCGTAACGCCTGGGCCCACTGATGTAGGGAGAGGTGGGCCTCGTAACGCCTGGGCCCACTGATGTAGAGAGAGGTGGTCCTCGTAACGCCTGGGCCCACTGATGTAGAGAGAGGTGGTCCTCGTAACGCCTGGGCCCACTGATGTAGAGAGAGGTGGTCCTCGTAACGCCTGGGCCCACTGATGTAGAGAGAGGTGGTCCTCGTAACGCCTGGGCCCACTGATGTAGGGAGAGGTGGGCCTCGTAACACCTGGGCCCACTGATGTAGAGAGAGGTGGTTCTCGTAATGCCTGGGCCCACTGATGTAGAGAGAGGTGGTTCTCGTAACGCCTGGGCCCACTGATGTAGAGAGAGGTGGTCCTCGTAACGCCTGGGCCCACTGATGTAGAGAGAGGTGGTCCTCATAACGCCTGGGCCCACTGATGTAGGGAGAGGTGGTCCTCATAACGCCTGGGCCCACTGATGTAGAGAGAGGTGGTCCTCATAACGCCTGGGCCCACTGATGTAGAGAGAGGTGGTCCTCGTAACGCCTGGGCCCACTGATGTAGAGAGAGGTGGTCCTCATAACGCCTGGGCCCACTGATGTAGAGAGAGGTGGGCCTCGTAACGCCTGGGCCCACTGATGTAGGGAGAGGTGGTCCTCGTAACGCCTGGGTCCACTGATGTAGAGAGAGGTGGGCCTCGTAACGCCTGGGCCCACTGATGTAGGGAGAGGTGGGCCTCGTAACGCCTGGGCCCACTGATGTAGAGAGAGGTGGGCCTCGTAACGCCTGGGCCCACTGATGTAGGGAGAGGTGGGCCTCGTAACGCCTGGGCCCACTGATGTAGAGAGAGGTGGTCCTCATAACGCCTGGGCCCACTGATGTAGAGAGAGGTGGGCCTCGTAACGCCTGGGCCCACTGATGTAGGGAGAGGTGGGCCGACAGTGGTTGAGCAGCCAAAAGCACCTGTTGCTGAGGAACAAGTTGTCCGTGTTGAAGGCACGGAGTTGAAACTTGTACCAGAGGAGAATGCTATGCAGCAGCAAAATATTGTTGTAGAAGGTAAGGACAGACCTGAAGAGCCATTTCCTCAGACTGGTGAGGAGTTGCCCAGTACGAGTGCTGGGGTACAGGAGGGGGTTCATGTGGAGCTAGTCTCCCAGGTAGTGGAGGAGATACCCACTACGAGTAATGGGGTACAGGAGGGGGTTCAGGTGGGGCTTGTCTCCCAGGTAGTGGAGGAGATGCCTGGTACGAGTGATGGGGTGAAGTGGGGAGTGTTGAGAGGGATGTGGTAGAAGGGAGTCAGTGGTCTGTGGCCTCAGTTGAGGAGGATCAGGAGAAGGATATGGATATCTCTCCTGATACGATAGCAGCTGATGAAGACTCAATTTACAGTCTAGAGGAGGTCAGTGGTTTCCTGGATCAGACTTTTGGGAAATCTGTCAAATTGGAAGATTTTTGGGATGTTGATAAATTTGTGAGGTCAGCTGTGATGTTACAGAAGATGGTGGGGTTAGACCAGTTGAGTGAGAAGAAGCGTTTTCGCTTGAGGAAATGTGCTACTGCTGTCACTGCAGAAAAAGGTAGTGGGAAATGTGGTCAGGTTCAGAGAAAATTAAAACAATGATGATGATCATGCTTCATAGGGTGTTTTTTTTCCTTGTCTGGTTTCTCTGTGGTTTCTTCTGCTTTTACTTTCTCTTTTCTATATGGAGATACTAAGGTCCTCTCAATATTAATGGGGGAAGGGACAGGAATAAGAGGGATTGGGTATTAGAAGTAGAGGTCGACTGATTGTGATTTTTCATCGCCGATACCTATACTGATTATTGGAGGACCAAAAAAAGCTGATACCGATTAATCGGACGATTTTTATTTTTTTGTAATAATGACAATTACAACAATACTGAATGAACATTTATTTTACCTTAATATAATATATCAATAAAATTCATTTAGCCTCAAATAAATAATGAAACATGTTCAATTTGGTTTAAATAATGCAAAAACAAAGTGTTGGAGAAGAAAGTAAAAGTGCATTATGTGCTATGTAAGAAAGCTAACGTTTCAGTTCCTTGCTCAGAACATGAGAACATATGAAAGCTGGTGGTTCCTTTTAACATGAGTCTTCAATATTCCCAGGTAAGACGTTTTAGGTTGTAGTTATTATAGGAATTATAGGACTATTTCCCTCTATACCATTTGTATTTGATTAACCTTTGACTATTGGATGTTCTTATAGGCACTTTAGTATTGCCAGTTTAACAGAATAGCTTCCGTCCCTCTCCTCAACCCTACCTGGGCTCGAACCAGGAACACATCGACAACAGCTTGGTCCAGGTGCCTTCCCAAAAGGATGTTGGCGATCATTATACAAACTGCCTATTGATAAGAAGACAGCTGACCTGCAATGGAAGATAATACATTTGGATATAGCCACCAACATGCATCTGGTACACCTGGATCCTAGTGTTGGGGAGGGGTGGCCATTCTCTGCTGAGTCTGAAACTCTGGCACATCTGTTTTTACAGTGTCCCAGGTTGGTCAGGATGATTGACCTGATCACTTCTTGGTTCTCAGCTCTGGGAGAGGTTTTCTCTTCCCAACTGTTTATATTTGGGCTAAAGTACAGGTTTAGTCGAAGGGGTGTAGTTATTTTGCTTAATTTTGAGTCAGGGGCAGCTAAATTAGCAATATGGAAGACCTGAAAGAACAGTATTCGGGGACAGGGGTCTGTGGATGTGGTGGGAATGCTGGAGGGAATTTTGGCAGTGAGACTGAGGGTTGAGTTTACCTATTACAAACTGGTTAATAATATTGAACTGTTTATGAGTATATGGGGTATTCAAGGGCTGTTATGTTTAGTTACTGTGGAGGAGGATTTGGTGTTGTGCTTTTAATTGATGTGTAACCATGGTTTTAGATGAGTGTTTGTGTTGTGGGCTCCCAGACCCAATAACTCAAATCACTCTCTCTGTCTCTCACTCTCTCTGTCTCTCACTCTCTCTGTTTCTCACTTGCTCTGTCTCTCTCACTCTGTCTCTGTCTCTCTATCTCTCTCACTCACTCTCTCTTTCTCTCTCTCCACCTCGCCAGGCGGTGAACCAAGCGGGGGCGGGGCCTTACAGTGAACAGATGACCTTCCAGACTCCAGCGACTAATCCCGACGCAGTCTCTTCTTTCTTCCTGCTTGACCAGCTCCAATCAGATCAGTCCCCCTCCACCTGCCTCTTCCTGAAGTGGGAGGAGCCTAACTGTAATGGGGCGGATATAACGTCTTACATCATCAGTCTGGACGATCAACTCATTACCGTGGAAACAGGAACCAGTCACCTGATCACTGACCTTCAGCCAGACAGCCAGTACAGGTACACACACACACACACACACACACTATTTCCAGTCCCAGCAGAATGTTCAGGGTTGTAATTGAGATTGCGTCTGAGATGATGTTGGTCCACTTAGCAGCACTAATAGCAGTAATCATGCCGTGTGTTTCTAGGAATTAAGTAAGGGAGTTGTGTGATTGGTTATTGTTCTCACTAAGCGTTTGTGATTCTGTGAGACAATGAGTAAAGTGTGTGTCAAGGGTGTGTGCGGCTATTCATGTTAGCAAATGTTTGTAGATCTGTATATGCATGCTTGTGTGTGTGTGTGTGTGTGTGTGTGTGTGCGTGTGCGTGTGTGGCTGTTATTGTCACCATGTCACTGTTTTTCTTACCTAGTTGAGTTAGAATAACACTACTGACTGGGTAATACTGTCCCTCTTATGTATTTGAGTGCATTTGCATGTGTATCCATCAATCACTCCATCTGATTGGTTACAGTCCATTTCCCCTGGATACTGATTCATATCAAGACTAGAGGTCGACCGATTATGATTTTTCAACGCCGATACCGATTATTGGAGGACCAAAAAAGCCGCAATATGTGCCATGTAAGAAAGCTAACGTTTCAGTTCCTTGCTCAGAACATGAGAACATATGAAAGCTGGTGGTTCCTTTTAACATGAGTCTTCAATATTCCCAGGTAAGAAGTTTTAGGTTGTAGTTATTATAGGAATTATAGGACTATTTCCCTCTATACCATTTGTATTTGATTAACCTTTGACTATTGGATGTTCTTATAGGCACTTTAGTATTGCCAGTGTAACAGTATAGCTTCCGTGCCTCTCCTCTCTCCTCCCTGGGCTCGAACCAGCAACACAACGACAACAGCCACCATCGAAGCAGTGTTACCCATGCAGAGCAAGGGAAACAACCACACCAAGTGAAGTTTGAAACGCTATTAGCGCGCGCTAACACCAGCCTCATCTCGGGAGTTGATAGGTTTGAAGTCATAAACAGCGCAATGCTTGACGCACAACAAAGAGCTGCTGGAAAAACGCACGAAAGTGCCAACAGATACTTGTCAGTCAGATTATATTATAAACAGTAATATCATCAACCATCATCAACCATTTTTTGTTGTTGTTTTTTTACCCCCTTTTTCTCTCCAATTTCGTGGTGTCCAATTTTTAGTAGTTACTATCTTGTCTCATCGCTACAACTCCCGTACGGGCTCGGGAGAGACAAGGTTGAAAGTCTTAACAAAGCGCGCATCCAACCCGGAAGCCAGCCGTACCAATGTGTCGGAGGAAACACCGTGCACCTGGCAACCTTGGTTAGCGTGCACTGCGCCCGGCCCGCCACAGGAGTCGCTGGTGCTCGATGAGACAAGGATATCCATACCGGCCAAACCCTCACGACACTAAGCCAATTGTGCGTCGCCCCACGGACCTCCTGGTCGCAGCCGGTTACGACAGAGCCTGGGCGTGAACCCAGAGTCTCTGCGCCACCCGGGAGGCTAACCATGTGTAGTTAACTAGTGATTATGATTGATTGTTTTTTACAAGATTAGTTTAATGCTAGCTAGCAACTTACCTTGGCTTACTGCATTTGTGTAACAGGCAGTCTCCTTGTGGAGTGCAACGAGAGAGAGG
>NC_048571.1:15793346-15808346 GCF_013265735.2 Oncorhynchus mykiss
AGAGTGAGGGAAAGGAAGTGAGATCGTCCAGAGAGAGAGAGGGGGGGGGGCGGGGAGTGAGGGAAAGGAAGCAAGATCGTCCAGAGAGAGAGAGGGAGAGAGTGAGGGAAAGGAAGTGAGATCGTCCATAGAGAGAGGGGGAGAGAGTGAGAGAAAGGAAGCACGATCGTCCAGAGAGAGAGGGGGAGAGAGTGAGGGAAAGGAAGCACGATCGTCCAGAGAGAGAGGGGGAGAGAGTGAGGGAAAGGAAGCGCGATTGTCCAGAGAGAGAGGGGGAGAGAGTGAGGGAAAGGAAGCAAGATCGTCCATAGAGAGAGGGGGAGAGAGTGAGGGAAAGGAAGCACGATTGTCCAGAGAGAGAGAGGGGGAGAGAGTGAGGGAAAGGAAGCGGGATCGTCCAGAGAGAGAGGGGGAGAGAGTGAGGGAAAGGAAGTGGGATCGTTCAGAGAGAGAGGGGGAGAGAGTGAGGGAAAGGAAGCAAGATCATCCAGAGAGAGAGGGGGAGAGAGTGAGGGAAAGGAAGCGGGATCGTCCAGAGAGAGAGGGGGAGAGAGTGAGGGAAAGGAAGCGGGATCGTCCAGAGAGAGAGGGGGAGAGAGTGAGGTAAAGGAAGCAAGATCGTCCAGAGAGAGAGAGAGAGGGAGAGAGTGAGGGAAAGAAAGTGAGATCGTCCAGAGAGAGGAGAGTTCCTGGAAAAGACAACAGGACAGTGGAGGGACTCTAGTAAACAACAGAAAATAGATGGAACAACAACACAGTAAGTCCTCATTTTACCAGACATAATATATTCCTGACGTGTCATTCAGGACTGGCCATTACTATCCATAGAGGGCCATAGAGGTTAAGGAACTGTCTGAACAGGTCTGAGAACAGATCTAATACAGCGTTATAACTGTATATACTGGATGAGATGACTCTAGATGATTGAGGTAGATGTGATTGCTATTCCTCTTTATATTCCTCTCTATTCCTAGTTATTCCATAGGGATGATGTTGAAAGGCATGACTAGGGTTGCCAAATTCCCTGGTTTTCCAGAAATCCTGTTGGAGCATTCCAGAGTTCTTGCTTATTCCCTCCTGATTCCAGGAATCCTCCAACCAGGACTTCAGGAAAACCAGGAAATTTATTGAAAGTTTGCAGATTTTTGCAAGGCGTGACTTGATTTGGGGAACGGAAAATATCAGTCATGAGAGACTGGGTTAGATGGATGCCGGCTAGGTGAGGTTAGGGGTCAGTCATGACTCAATGGACAGAGGAAAACACCCATCACTATAGCACCTCTAATGCTGCCTCTCTTCTGCTATTAAACAACATTAGTACTCAGACACACAGACCGTACAGTTTGTACTGTAGATGTGTAGTGGTGTAATAATGTTATATGATGGACTGATTGATCTTCTGTTTTATGTGTGATGGGAAGTACCTTAATGTGTTTGGACCCCAGGAAGAGTAGCTGCTGCAGGAACTAATGGGGATCCCTAATAAATACTAACACACACACACACACACACACACACACACACACACACACACACACACACACACACACACACACAAACTGGTTATGGACAAACTAACTTTCACACACTCAATTTATCCTAACCCCTCTCTCACTTTCTCTCTCAGTGTGCAGATCCAAGCGGTGAATGTGATTGGCTGTGGCCCGTTGAGCCCACCCCTGGTGGCTAGGACACGCCCCCTCCCTCCGGCTCCTCCTCCTTTGGAATGTTCGGCTGCCGGCCCCCAGAGCTTGAAACTGAAGTGGGGGGAGAACGCTGCACACACACACACCCGCGCCCTGCTCTCCAATGACATGTTCTACACACTACAGATGGAAGATAAGAACCACAGGTAGAGTATAGAGTACACACACACACACAGCTACTACCATCCAATGGTTCCAATGGCTCAATGTTATGTACGTTCTAGATAAAAGCATCTGGTAAATTACCATATTACATATCACAGTTCTACTGAAGGAAAATACTTCAAACGCATTGTGTGAGTGAGTGGTGCGTGTGTGTGAGTGAGTGGTGCGTGTGTGTGAGTGGTGTGGTGTGAGTGAGTGTGTGTGCATGTGGGGAGATAGGTAGAAGAAACGACAGTAACCAGTAGATCTAGGGAGAACTCACGATGAGAACATCTAGACTACAGAACTAATTAGAACCATGAACTGGTCAACCATGCTGTCCATTAGAGAACAGACTGAAGGAAGGAGAGAAATAAATAGAGAGGTAGGGAAGTAGAGGTAGGAGGAGGGAGCGAGGGAAGGGGGAGCGAGGGAAGGAGGGAAAGTGGAGGGAGGGTGAAGGGAAGGAAGGAAGGAGGGAGGGTGGAGGGAAGGAAGGAAGGAGGGAGGGTGAAGGGAAGGAGGGAAAGTGGAGGGAGGGTGAAGGGAAGGAAGGAAGGAAGGAGGGAGGGTAAAGGGAAGGGAAGGAAGGAGGGAGGGTGGAGGGAAGGGAAGAGGAGGGAGGTAATAAAGGATAAGTGAGAGAATTAGAGAGACTGTCTGTCTGCCTAGCAGTGCCTTGGGTGATGGGTATGCTTGGCATCCCTAGCCACAGCCACATTACGACATGTATGACTGGTGTGGTTGGCATCCTGGCATCCCTGGCCACAGCCACATCACGACATGGATGACTAGTGTGGTTGGCATCCTGGCATCCCTAGCCACAGCCACATTACGACATGGATGACTAGTGTGGTTGGCATCCTGGCATCCCTAGCCACAGCCACATTACGACATGGATGACTAGTGTGGTTGGCATCCTGGCATCCCTAGCCACAGCCACATTACGACATGTATGACTGGTGTGGTTGGCATCCTGGCATCCCTAGCCACAGCCACATTACGACATGTATGACTGGTGTGGTTGGCATCCTGGCATCCCTGGCCACAGCCACATTACGACATGGATGACTAGTGTGGTTGGCATCTTGGCATCCCTAGCCACAGCCACATTACGACATGGATGACTGGTGTGGTTGGCATCCTGGCATCCCTGGCCACAGCCACATTACGACATGGATGACTGGTGTGGTTGGCATCCTGGCATCCCTAGCCACAGCCACATTACGACATGGATGACTGGTGTGGTTGGCATCCTGGCATCCCTAGCCACAGCCACATTACGACATGGATGACTGGTGTGGTTGGCATCCTGGCATCTTGGCATCCTTAGCCACAGCCACATTACGACATGGATGACTGGTGTGGTTGGCATCCTGGCATCCCTAGCCACAGCCACATTACGACATGGATGACTGGTGTGGTTGGCATCCTGGCATCCCTGGCCACAGCCACATTACGACATGGATGACTGGTGTGGTTGGCATCCTGGCATCCCTAGCCACAGCCACATTACGACATGGATGACTGGTGTGGTTGGCATCCTTAGCCACAGCCACATTACGACATGGATGACTGGTGTGGTTGGCATCCTGGCATCCCTAGCCACAGCCACATTACGACATGGATGACTGGTGTGGTTGGCATCCTGGCATCCCTAGCCACAGCCACATTACGACATGGATGACTGGTGTGGTTGGCATCCTGGCATCCCTGGCCACAGCCACATTACGATATGGATGACTGGTGTGGTTGGCATCCTGGCATCCCTAGCCACAGCCACATTACGACATGGATGACTGGTGTGGTTGGCATCCTGGCATCCCTAGCCACAGCCACATTACGACATGGATGACTAGTGTGGTTGGCATCCTGGCATCCCTAGCCACAGCCACATTACGACATGGATGACTAGTGTGGTTGGCATCCTGGCATCCCTAGCCACAGCCACATTACGACATGGATGACTAGTGTGGTTGGCATCCTGGCATCCCTGGCCACAGCCACATTACGACATGGATGACTGGTGTGGTTGGCATCCTGGCATCCCTAGCCACAGCCACATTACGACATGGATGACTGGTGTGGTTGGCATCCTGGCATCTTGGCATCCTTAGCCACAGCCACATTACGACATGGATGACTGGTGTGGTTGGCATCCTGGCATCCCTAGCCACAGCCACATTACGACATGGATGACTGGTGTGGTTGGCATCCTGGCATCCCTAGCCACAGCCACATTACGACATGGATGACTGGTGTGGTTGGCATTCTGGCATCCCTAGCCACAGCCACATTACGACATGGATGACTGGTGTGGTTGGCATCCTGGCATCCTGGCATCCCTGGCCACAGCCACATTACGACATGGATGACTGGTGTGGTTGGCATCCTGGCATCCCTAGCCACAGCCACATTACGACATGGATGACTGGTGTGGTTGGCATTCTGGCATCCCTAGCCACAGCCACATTACGACATGGATGACTGGTGTGGTTGGCATCCTGGCATCCCTGGCCACAGCCACATTACGACATGGATGACTGGTGTGGTTGGCATCCTGGCATCCCTAGCCACAGCCACATTACGACATGGATGACTGGTGTGGTTGGCATCCTGGCATCTTAGCATCCCTAGCCACAGCCACATTACGACATGGATGACTGGTGTGGTTGGCATCCTGGCATCCCTAGCCACAGCCACATTACGACATGGATGACTGGTGTGGTTGGCATCCTGGCATCCCTGGCCACAGCCACATTACGACATGGATGACTGGTGTGGTTGGCATCCTGGCATCCCTAGCCACAGCCCCATTACGACATGGATGACTGGTGTGGTTGGCATCCTGGCATCCCTAGCCACAGCCACATTACGACATGGATGACTGGTGTGGTTGGCATCCTGGCATCCCTAGCCACAGCCACATTACGACATGGATGACTGGTGTGGTTGGCATCCTGGCATCCCTAGCCACAGCCACATTACGACATGGATGACTGGTGTGGTTGGCATCCTGGCATCTTAGCATCCCTAGCCACAGCCACATTACGACATGGATGACTGGTGTGGTTGGCATCCTGGCATCCCTAGCCACAGCAACATTACGACATGGATGACTGGTGTGGTTGGCATCCTGGCATCCCTGGCCACAGCCACATTACGACATGGATGACTGGTGTGGTTGGCATCCTGGCATCCCTAGCCACAGCCCCATTACGACATGGATGACTGGTGTGGTTGGCATCCTGGCATCCCTAGCCACAGCCACATTACGACATGGATGACTGGTGTGGTTGGCATCTTGGCATCCCTAGCCACAGCCACATTACAACATGGATGACTGGTGTGGTTGGCATCTTGGCATCCCTAGCCACAGCCACATTACAACATGGATAACTGGTGTGGTTGGCATCCTGGCATCCCTAGCCACAGCCAGAGGGTTGTGGACTAACTGACGGGGCGGTAATTAACTGACTGTCCAGTATGACCCCCACAATGCCAACATACACACCCTTCTATTCTAGCAGAGCTGAACTGCTTTCACAGCTTGGTGAGTATATACCCCTACCCATCTCCTCCTTCAAACCCATACGGTCACCCCCCACCAGACAGCTCTCATTTAATTACTTACGGTACCCCTATTGGGCCCTGAAGTGTTGCTGGCCACGTGACCTGCCCAGGAAAAACTCAGGGTCCTAGTTACAAACTGACCTTGTCTTGTGGTCAGGAAAAACTCAGGGTTCTAGATACAAGCTGACCTTGTCTTGTGGTCAGGAAAAACTCAGGGTTCTAGTTACAAACTGACCTTATTATTTTTTATTTCACCTTTATTTAACCAGGTAGGCTAGTTGAGAACAAGTTCTCATTTACAACTGCGACCTGGCCAAGATAAAGCATAGCAGTGTGAACAGACAACAACACAGAGTTACACATGGAATAAACAATTAACAAGTCAATAACACAGTAGAAAAAATAGAGAGTCTATATACATTGTGTGCAAAAGGCATGAGGAGGTAGGCGAATAGTTACAATTTTGCAGATTAACACTGGAGTGATAAATGATCAGATGGTCATGTACAGGTAGAGATATTGGTGTGCAAAAGAGCAGAAAAGTAAATAAATAAAAACAGTATGGGGATGAGGTAGATAAAATTGGGTGGGCTATTTACCGATAGACTATGTACAGCTGCAGCGATCGGTTAGCTGCTCAGATAGCAGATGTTTGAAGTTGGTGAGGGAGATAAAAGTCTCCAACTTCAGCGATTTTTGCAATTCGTTCCAGTCACAGGCAGCAGAGAACTGGAACGAAAGGCAGCCAAATGAGGTGTTGGCTTTAGGGATGATCAGTGAGATACACCTGCTGGAGCGCGTGCTACGGGTGGGTGTTGCCATCATGACCAGTGAACTGAGATAAGGCGGAGCTTTACCTAGCATGGACTTGTAGATGACCTGGAGCCAGTGGGTCTGGCGACGAATATGTAGCGAGGGCTAGAGCTTGTAGCGAGAGCTAGAGCATACAGGTCGCAGTGGTGGGTGGTATAAGGTGCTTTAGTAACAAAATGGATGGCACTGTGATAAACTGCATCCAGTTTGCTGAGTAGAGTGTTGGAAGCTATTTTGTAGATGACATCGCCGAAGTCGAGGATCGGTAGGATAGTCAGTTTTACTAGGGTAAGTTTGGCGGCGTGAGTGAAGGAGGCTTTGTTGCGGAATAGAAAGCCGACTCTAGATTTGATTTGTTGTATGGCATTGAAGCTCGTTTGGAGGTTAGATAGCACAGTGTCCAAGGACGGGCCGGAAGTGTACAGAATGGTGTCGTCTGCGTAGAGGTGGATCAGGGAATCGCCCGCAGCAAGAGCAATATCATTGATATATACAGAGAAAAGAGTCGGCCCGAGAATTGAACCGTGGCACCCCCATAGAGACTGCCAGAGGACCGGACAACATGCCCTCCGATTTGACACACTGAACTCTGTCTGCAAAGTAGTTGGTGAACCAGGCAAGGCGTCATCAGAAAAACCGAGGCTACTGAGTCTGCCGATAAGAATATGGTGATTGACAGAGTCGAAAGCCTTGGCAAGGTCGATGAAGACGGCTGCACAGTACTGTCTTTTATCGATGGCGGTTATGATATCGTTTAGTACCTTGAGCGTGGCTGAGGTGCACCCGTGACCGGCTCGGAAACCAGATTGCACAGCGGAGAAGGTACGGTGGGATTCGAGATGGTCAGTGACCTGTTTGTTGACTTGGCTTTTGAAGACCTTAGATAGGCAGGGCAGGATGGATATAGGTCTGTAACAGTTTGGGTCCAGGGTGTCTCCCCCTTTGAAGAGGGGGATGACTGCGGCAGCTTTCCAATCCTTGGGGATCTCAGACGATATGAAAGAGAGGTTGAACAGGCTGGTAATAGGGGTTGCGACAATGGCGGCGGATAGTTTCAGAAATAGAGGGTCCAGATTGTCAAGCCCAGCTGATTTGTACAGGTCCAGGTTTTGCAGCTCTTTCAGAACATCTGCTATCTGGATAGCGGGGGCGGAGCTGTTGGCCGATGTTGGAGTAGCCAGGAGGAAGGCATGGTGAGGCCTTTGAAAAATGCTTGTTGAAGTTTTCGATAATCATGGATTTATCGGTGGTGACCGTGTTACCTAGCCTCAGTGCACTGGGCAGCTGGGAGGAGGTGCTCTTGTTCTCCATGGACGTCACAGTGTCCCAGAACTTTTTGGAGTTAGAGCTACAGGATGCACATTTCTGCCGGAAGAGGCTGGCCTTTGCTTTCCTGACTGACTGCGTGTATTGGTTCCTGACTTCCCTGAACAGTTGCATATCGCGGGGACTATTCGATGCTATTGCAGTCCGCCACAGGATGTTTTTGTGCTGGTCGAGGGCAGTCAGGTCTGGAGTGAACCAAGGGCTATATCTGTTCTTAGTTCTGCATTTTTTGAACGGAGCATGCTTATCTAAAATGGTGAGGAAGTTACTTTTAAAGAATGACCAGGCATCCTCAACTGACGGGATGAGGTCAATATCCTTCCAGGATACCCGGGCCAGGTCGATTAGAAAGGCCTGCTCGCAGAAGTGTTTTAGGGAGTGTTTGACAGTGATGAGGGGTGGTCGTTTGACTGCGGATCCGTAGCGGATACACGCAATGAGGCAGTGATTGCTGAGATCCTGGTTGAAGACAGCGGAGGTGTATTTGGAGGGACAATTGGTCAGGATGACGTCTATAAGGGTGCCCTTGTTTACAGATTTAGGGTTGTACCTGGTGGGTTCCTTGATGATTTGTGTGAGATTGAGGGCATCTAGCTTAGATTGTAGGACTGCCGGGGTGTTAAGCATATCCCAGTTTAGGTCACCTAACAGAACAAACTCTGAAGCTAGATGGGGGGCAATCAATTCACAAATGGTGTCCAGGGCACAAAAATAATAGCGATTCCTTATCACATTGGGTGAGGCAGGTTACCGGAAGGTATAATCAAATAAAAAATCTAAAAGAGATTGAAAGTAAATATGGGTCCAGTGAGTGGATGGGCTGGCTGGGGACGCGGCGATTCAGACAGTTAGCAGGCCGGGGTGAGTGCAAATGAGGTAAGATATGGTGGCGAAGTAATTACAATATATCAATTAAACACTGGAATGGTAGATGTGCAGAAGATGAATGTGCAAGAAGAGATACTGGGGTGCAAAGGAGCAAGATAAATAAATAAATACTGTATGGGGATGAGGTAGGTAGATAGATGGGCTGTTTACAGATGGGCTATGTGCAGTGATCTGTGAGCTGCTCTGACAGCTGGTGCTTTAAGCTAGTGAGGGAGATATGTACTTTAACCATTTGTACATTGTTACAACACTGTATATATATATAATATGACATTTGTAATGTCTTTATTGTTTTGAAACTTCTGTATGTGTAATGTTTGCTGTTAATTATTATTGTTTATTTCATTTTTGTATATTAGCTACCTCACTTGCTTTGGCAATGTTAACACGTTTCCCAGGCCAATAAAGCCCCTTGAATTGAATTGATATGAGTCTCCAGCTTCAGAGATTTTTGTAGTTCGTTCCAGTCATTGGCAGCAGAGAACGGGAAGGAAAGACGACCAAAGGAGGAATTGACTTTAGGGGTGACCAGTGAGATATACCTGCTGGAGCGCGTGCTACGGGTGGGTGCTGCTATGGTGACCAGTGAGCTGAGATAAGGCGGGCCTAACCTGGAGCCAGTGGGTTTGGCTACACGTATGAAGCGAGGGCCAACCAACGAGAGCGTACAGGTCGCAATAGTGGGTAGTATATGGGGCTTTGGTGACAAAACGGACGGCACCGTGATAGACTGCATCCAGTTTGTTGAGTAGAGTGTTGGAGGCTATTTTATAGATGACATCACCGAAGTCGAGGATCGGTAGGATGGTCAGTTTTACGATTGTATGTTTGGCAGCATGAGTGAACGATGCTTTGTTGCGAAATAGGAAGCCAATTCTAGATTTAATTTTGGTTTGGAGATGCTTAATGTGAGTCTGGAAGGAGAGTTTACAGTCTAACCAGACACCTAGGTATTTGTAGTTGTCCACGTATTCTAAGTCAGAACCGTCCAGAGTAGTGATGCTGGACAGGCGAGCAGGTGCAGGCAGCGATCGGTTGAATAGCATGCATTTAGTTTTCCCTGCATTTAAGAGCAGTTGGAGGCCATGGAAGGAGAGTTGTATGGCATTGAAGCTCGTCTGGAGGTTAGTTAACACCTTGTCTTGTGCCCAGGAAAACCTCAGGGTTCTAGTTACAAGCTGACCTTGTCTTGTGGTCAGGAAAAACTCAGGGTTCTAGTTACAAGCTGACATTGTCTTATGGTCAGGAAATACTCCTGTCCTTATAGAGCCATCACATCATCCAAAGTCGCATGCGCAGTTCTTAATCACTACATCGGTTTGTTTACACAGAAGTAAATACGATCACGTCCGACATCAGACGCAGCTCATGCAAGTTAGCAAACACGTAGTCAGACTGTTATCGTCTACCACATCGCAGATATCACCGGAGGATTGATTACCTAGCAAGCCAGCGAGGCAAGGTAAAACATCCCAAAGAGATCTTGTTGAACACATCAGACTGGTGTGTTGTCATTGTCATCACTCACTCAGCTAGGTTTGTCAAGGTCCTGACGTCCGGTGTATAGCTATCGCCTACAGGGATTTTTGTTGCGAGTGTGCTCGCATCACTCGAATGTGACGTTTGCTTGTATTCACCAAGCCGGAGTAGGAAAATAAATGCAGGCTAGACCTGCATCCCAAATGGCACCCTATTCCCTGTATAGTGCACTACTTCTGACCAGGGCCCGTAGGGGCCTAGCAAGTGCCCTTAAACAAGTCTGTAATGCATTTAATGGATCAGTGTGGTTCCTGACTTATCTCAGACTGATGAATATTGACTCATTACTTCTGTTAAGAACATTTAATTATGAGGAGTTTAGCTGCATTTAGCAGTCTATCTATCTCCCCTTCTACCTCCTCTCTATCCCCCCTCTCTCTATATCCCCTACCTCCTCTCTATCCTCCCCCTCTACCTCCTCTCTATCCCCCCTCTCTCTATATCCCCTCTACCTCCTCTCTATCCCCCTCTCTCTATATACCCTCTACCTCCTCTCTATCCCCCTCTCTCTATATCCCCTCTACCTCCTCTCTACCCCCCTCTCTCTCTCCCCATCTACCTCCTCTCTATCCCCCCTCTCTCTATCTCTCTCCCCCACCCTCTACCTCCTCTCTATCCCCCCCTATCCCCCCTACCTCCTCTCTATCCGCCCCCTCTCTCTCCCCCTCTACCTCCTCTCTATCCCCCCTCTCTCTATATCCCCTCTACCTCCTCTCTATCCCCCTCTCTCTATATACCCTCTACCTCCTCTCTATCCCCCTCTCTCTATATCCTTTACCTCCTCTCTATCCCCCTCTCTCTATATACCCTCTACCTCCTCTCTATTCCCCCTCTCTCTATCCCCATCTACCTCTTCTCTACCCCACTCTCTCTATATCCCCTCTACCTACTCTCTACCCCCCTCTCTCTCCCCATCTACCTCCTCTCTATCCCCCCTCTCTCTATCTCTCTCCCCCCACCCTCTATCTCCTCTCTATCCCCCCTCTCTCTATCTCCCCCTCTACCTCCTCTCTATCCCCCACCCTCTATCTCTCTCCCCCCACCCTCTACCTCCTCTCTATCCCCCTCTCTCTATCTCTCTCCCCCTCTACCTCCTCTCTATCCCCCACCCTCTATCTCTCTCCCCCTCTACCTCATCTCCCTCCCCCACCCTCTATCTATCTCCCCCTCTACCTCCTCTCTCTCTCTCACTCCCCCTCTACCTCCTCTCTATCCCACCCTCCCTCTCTCTCTCACTCCCCCTCTACCTCCTCTCTATCCCACCCTCCCTCTCTCTATCTCTGGCACCCTATTCCCTGTATAGTGCACTAATTCTGACCAGGGCCCGTAGGGGCCTAGCAAGTGCCCTTAAACAAGTCTGTAATGCATTTAATGGATCAGTGTGGTTCCTGACACATCTCAGACTGATGAATATTGACTCATTACTTCTGTTAAGAACATTTAATTATGAGGAGTTTAGCTGCATTTAGCAGTCTATCTATCTCCCCTTCTACCTCCTCTCTATCCCCCCTCTCTCTATATCCCCCCTACCTCCTCTCTATCCCCCCTCTACCTCCTCTCTATCCCCCCTCTCTCTATATCCTCTCTATCCCCCTCTCTCTATATACCCTCTACCTCCTCTCTATCCCCCCTCTCTCTATATCCCCTCTACCTCCTCTCTATCCCCCTCTCTCTATATACTCTCTACCTCCTCTCTATCCCCCCTCTCTCTATCCCCATCTACCTCTTCTCTATCCCCACTCTCTCTATATCCCCTCTACCTCCTCTCTACCCCTCTCTCTCTCCCCATCTACCTCCTCTCTATCCCCCCTCTCTCTATCTCTCTCCCCCCACCCTCTACCTCCTCTCTATCCCCCTCTCTCTATATACCCTCTACCTCCTCTCTATCCCCCCTCTCTCTATATCCCCTCTACCTCCTCTCTATCCCCCTCTCTCTATATACTCTCTACCTCCTCTCTATCCCCCCTCTCTCTATCCCCATCTACCTCTTCTCTATCCCCACTCTCTCTATATCCCCTCTACCTCCTCTCTACCCCCCTCTCTCTCCCCATCTACCTCCTCTCTATCCCCCCTCTCTCTATCTCTCTCCCCCCACCCTCTACCTCCTCTCTATCCCACCCACCCTCCCTCTCTCTCTCACTCCCCCTCTACCTCCTCTCTATCCCACCCTCCCTCTCTCTCTCTCCCCCCCTCTCTATCTCTCCCCCCCTCTCTATCTCTCTGCATGTGTCTCTACAGGGTAGAAAGTGCATCATCAGAGCTAAATGGATTTAACTGGCAGTATTGGACACCCCCTCTCCTCTACCCTCCTCACATTTTCCCAGTCCCTCTTCTCCCCTGCCGCTCCTAAACAGACAGTATTAGGGCTGAATTACCTGGAATCTCTGTAATTGACATATTGCTATGGTAACCAGATACACAGACACTATTAGAGAGAGAGAGAGGAGAAAAGGGGCACAGGGAGAGAGGGGGGATTAGGAGAGGAGGACAGTATTATTGGCAGTAAACAAAGACATATCAAATGACCAAACAGCAAATATTGTTTTCATTTCTACAATGACCTTCTCAAACTCATGTGGTGTCCTGACACCGGTCTGTCTGTCTGTCCCCTCCTCTCTCTCTGTAAGATGCAGTGAAATAACTACACTTCTGCCTCCCCCTCTCTCTTCTTATCCTCATGTTTCTACACCGGTCTCTCGCTGATTTTATTTTTGTCCATTTGAAGCTCGGAGCGTGTAGCCACCCTTCCTCCATACATACATACATACATACTGTACATACATGCATACTGTACATACATACATATACACACACACACACACACACACACACACACACACACACACACACACATACATACATACAGTGGGGCAAAAACATATTTAGTCAGCCACAAATTGTGCAAGTTCTCCCACTTAAAAAGATGAGAGAGGCCTGTAATTTTCATCATAGGTGCACTTCAACTATGACAGACAAAAAGATTTTTAATGAATTTATTTGCAAATTATGGTAGAAAATGAGTATTTGGTCACCTACAAATAAGCAAGATTTCTGGCTCTCACAGACCTGTAACTTTTTTGCCCCCCTGTACATACATACATACAGAGACGGACAGACATGCGTTTTGATGGGGTTGTACCTGCTATGTAATATTCTCAGAGTGTGTGTTGTTTATTTCAGGCTAAGCGGTGTGTTAATTGCTTGGCCCTGGTTGTGCAGAAATGCCTTGTCAAAACAACCCTGGGTCATAACTCATCATTTACACACACACACACATACACACACACACACACACACACACACACACACACACACGGTCTGCCAGCACTGATGATTATGGAAATGTCCTGTGAGTAAAAACAGAATATTTCGTTGTGCAGAGATGGACTTGTCCTGTTTACTGGGTTGACTGGTCATACTGCATTTATGCAATAAAGAGAACATAACAGCTGATATACCCTAAAAGAAATGTGTGTGTGTGTGTGCGCGCGCGCATCACTCCCCTACCATAAATGCTTCAGGTGAAGTTATGTCTCTGTCACTCTCAGACACTTCTATATCCTCTATCCTAGCGGAAGCTCTCCCTCCCTCCCTCCTTACCCATCTACCTCTTTCCACTGCCTTCTCTCTTTATGAGAGCCTGCTCTCATCATTTTATTAGACTCCTTATTGTTCTCTCTTTATGAGAGCCTGCTCTCATCATTTTATTAGACTCCTTATTGTTCTCTCTTTATGAGAGCCTGCTCTCATAATTTTATTAGACTCCTTATTGTTCTCTCTTTTCCTCTCTTTCTCCCTTTCTTTCTCTTTCTCTCTCTCACTCTATTCCTCTCTCGTTCTCTCTCTTCTGCTCTCATTCTCTCTCTCCTTACCTCTCAACCTTGTCTTTCTGTCCAGGTTTGTGTGTATCTACAGAGGTCCCAGTCATACTTACAAGGTGCAGCGCCTGACAGAGTCCACCAGTTACCGGTTCAGGATCCAGGCATGTAGTGATGCAGGGGAGGGACCCTTCTCAGACACGCATACCTTCTCTACCACCAAGACTGTACCCTCCGCACTCAAAGGTAAGGGTGTGTGTTTGTCTGACGGTGTGTGGGTTTCCGTCACAGGAGGCTGCTGACGGGAGGACGGATGGAATGGAGTGAGTGGATTGATACAGTTGAAGCCGGAAGTTTACATACACTTAGGTTGGAGTCATTAAAACTCGTTTTTCACTCCACAAATGTCTTTTTAACAAACTTTAGTTCTGGCTAGTCGGTTGGGACATCTACAAGTCATTTTTCCAACACTTGTTTACAGACAGATTATTTCACTTATAATTCACTGTATCTGTCACGTTTGTTGAAAGGAGTGGACCAAGGCGCAGCGTAGAGTTCCACATTATCTTTAATAGTGAAACTTACAAAAAAGAATAACAAACGTGCAGTCGGAGCGCAACATCAGCACGAACCAACACAATATACCACAACACAGGTGGGAACAATAGAGAACTTAAATATGATCCCCAATTAGAGACAACAATAATCAGCTGCCTCTAATTGGGAACCATACCAAGCACACCAATATAGAAATAGAAAAAACTAGAACATCCCCCTAGTCACGCCCTGACCTACAATACCATACAGAACCAAGGGCTCTCTATGATCAGGGCGTGACAGTATCACAATTCCAGTGGGTCAGAAGTTTACAGACACTAAGTTGACTGTGCCTTTAAACAGCTTGGGAAATTTCAGAAAATTATGTCATGGCTTTAGAAGCTTCTGATAGGCTATTTGACATCATTTGAGTCAATTGGAGGTGTACCTGTGGATGTATTTCAAGGCTTACCTTCAAACTATGTGCCTCTTTGCTTGACATCATGGGAAAATCAAAAGAAATCAGCCAAGATCTCAGAAAATAATTGTAGATGTCCACATGTCTGGTTCATCTTTGGGAGCAATTTCCAAACGCCTGAAGGTACCACGTTCATCTGTAGAAACAATAGAATGCAAGTATAAACACCATGGGACCA